>NC_133819.1:1808584-1983584 GCF_047830755.1 Zonotrichia albicollis
TGGTCCTGTAAACATGAGGCTGAGAGTGAACCGGAGAGGTGCAGCCCCAGCTTTTGCTTCCAAAATGCTCCAAATTCTGTGGCAAAATTCCCTCAATGGAATCAGAGGATGGCTTTTGGGTTGGAAAAGACCTTAAAGATGATCTGGTTTCAACCTTCCTACCATGGGCAGGGACACGTTTCACTATCCCAGGTTGCTCCAAGCCCTGTCCAACCTGGCCTTGGGCACTTCCATGGATCCAGGGGCAGCCACAGCTTCTCTGGGTACCCTGTGCCAGGGCTTCACTACCCTCAAAAGCCAAATAAATTCTCCCTAATTTCAAATCTAAACCTGTTTTCAGCTTGAATTCATTCCCCCATAGGAATGAACAGCATCAAATCCATCAACATCCCTGCAGGGACATCTCCAGGGATCCAGGGGCAGCCACAGCTTCTCTGGGCACCCTGTGCCGGGGCCTCACCACCCTCAAAAGCCAAATAAATTCTCCCTAATTTCAAATCTGAACCTTCTTTCAGCTTGAATTCATTCCCCCATAGGAATGAACAGCATCAAATCCATCAACATCCCTGCCTGGGCACTCATCCCTTCCCCAAATCACCCCATGGACATCACAGCTCCAGGCACCCGAGCAAAGAACCTGATTCGTGGCTTTTTGCCCCATTTTAATTCACGGATTAAATGGATGCTGGGCCAGAAACCATCTGCAGGTGTCACCCCAGCACACGGAGTGGAGGCAGCAGGAGGGAGCTGGGGACAGGTGGCCACCCTGCAAGTGCATGAAGACATCATAACTTGGAGCAATTTGTAAACAGGCTGAAAGAACATCCACCCTCCCTGGAAGGGGGAGAAGTGGCTCTTTAAACCCTGGGGATATGACCTCTTGTCCTCTCTGTTTATAAGAGGGAGGGGAAGAGGGGGGGGAAAAGGCAAAAAAAAAGGAGGCAGAAAGGGAGAGAAAGTCAGACTTGTTGCCGTGTTAAAACCTGCCCCCCACCATCAGCTTTTGTGATGAAAATGGTGAGGGACACTCTGCAGCTCCTGCTTCTGGCTTTTTGTCATTCAGGCTTTGCAAGGGAGAGCTCCTTTCTGTTTATTTATCAACTGGGATCCCTTGTCAACACCTCCCTCGACTGAGGTTTTAGCACCTTGGTGGGGTTTTGTGGGTTTTTTAACTGCCTCAGCCAAATCCTTCGGGTCTCGTCCTCCCCTCGGTGCAGGCTGATCTTTTCTTCCACGAATTTTGCAGGAGCTCTTCTCCCCTTGGCACCAGATTCTCCTGCAGCAAAGCACCAGGGACAGTGGATTTTGGGGTGCAGGGGAGACATTCTATTATTCATTATTTATTTCATTATTCATTATTTATTTCATTATTCATTATTTCTTATCTCACCATTTCCACACTTCTGGCCCCCTCCAAGCTCCTCTCTCCCATCCTGTGGCTGCACCACAACTTTGCCATTGTGATATTTCCAATGAAGCTGTTTTAAAACAAACATGATGCCAAAAAAAAGAAAAAAAATCTAAAAAATATTGCATCTGCACTTTTAAAACATATTTAAAGGTTTGAAGACCTTGACCAAGGCCTTCAATTATTATCTCACCATTTCCCCACCTCTGGCCCCCTCCAAACTCATCTTTCCCATCCTGTGGCTGCACCACATCTTTGCCACTGTGGTAATTCTCACTAAGTTGGTTTAAAACAAACATAATCCCAAAAAAGAGATAAAAATTAATCTAAAAAAATTACATTCTGCACTTTAAAACCACATTTAAAGGTTTGAAGACCTCGACCAAGGCACCAGTGCAATATCAGGCAATAATGCAGATGCTCCCGTGCTCTCAAATTGTACCCTGTGTTCCTATTAGTGATTTTAATGTATCTTAATTAACTTGCTCTGTGGCTGAAGAGAAGACACTCCAGTCTGGGCAGTTTTTCAGTCCAGTGCTTGTCAGCAGCCCAGAGTAATCCCTGTTTAAAATGCATATTGATTTGCAAACACGAGGCTGAATCCCAACATTCATCTCAGCGATGCTATCACTTGAGTTTCAAAGAGGGGGGTTAGGAGCGAGTTCACAAAGGGATCAAATTCTGGTTTAAATTTTAAATTTGTTTTTTCCTTTGTTTGCACCTGCAGCAGGAGTGTGGCCAGCCCTTTGAAAAGGAGTGATTTGAATTGGGTGTTAGAAAGGGATTAGAAAATTTCAACATCAGTGCATCCATGATTTAATAAATAACTGTTCATCTTATTGTTCTTTCTGTCTCACAAACACTTGGCTTCCCCCTCTTTTTCCTTCCCTTAATCCAATGTGTATCTCCACCCTCAAAATAAATAAAGAGCAATCAGATAGAGCAGAATAAAGAAACTGCAGTTTTAAAGCCAGTCCTTACTCCAAGTGCGAATTTGGAGGAAATCTTAGTAAAATCACAGAATATTTTTGGTTGGAAGGGACATTAAAAATCTAAGTGTGAATTTGGAGGAAATTTTAATAAAATCACAGAATATTTTTTGTTGGAAGGGACATTAAAAATCCATATGTGCATTTGAAGGAACTCAATAAAATCACAGAATTTGGTTGAAATTTTTGGTTAGAAGGGACATGAAATGTCTAAATGTGAGTTTGAAGAAACACTTAATAAAATCAGAGAATATTTTTGGTTGGAAAGGATGTCAAAAATCATCAAATTCCAATTAATGCTGGACTTCAGCTTTCCTGATTTTGGGCATCCAATTTTGGGTTATTTTCTCCATGATTCTGGAGTTCTCACTGTGCCAGAAAAGCAGGATTGCTCCTTATGGACTCAGATGTGCCTTCAAATGATCAGTTTGCCTTAAAATAAATCAGTTTTCCCCAAACTTCATCTTTTAGGGAAGACCCCAAATTATTCTCTAGGGCACGTATTTTTCAGAGGGTGATCTCCACAAAGTGACTTTGCTGGTGGAGATCCCTGGAAAGGTCTCCCTCAGCACCAGCCAAGCTCTGATTCCCCTTGCCACAGGAGGAGGTTGTGGAAAGTTCTGGAGAAAATCACAGAGCCACAGAATCATGAAAGGAGTGGAAGGAAGATTAAAAATCCCCTTGTCCCATGCCCTGCCATGGACACCATCCAGCCAGGGACACCATGGGACACCATGGGACACCTGGGACACCACCTGGGACACCATGGGACACCTGCCTGCCAGGGACATCATGGGACACCTGGGATACCTTGGAACACCTGGGACACCATGGGACACTTGGGACATCATGGGACACCTCCCAGCCATGGACACCTGGGACACCTCCTGGGACACCATGGGACACCATGGGACACCTGGGACACCACCTGGGACATCACCTGGGACACCATGGGACACCTGCCTGCCAGGGACATCATGGGACACCTGGGATACCATGGGACACCACGGGAGACCTCCTGAGACACCATGGGACACCATAGGACCCCTCCTGGGACACCTGGGACACCTCCTGAGACACTTGGAACACCATGGGACTCCTGGGACACCATGGGACACCACCTGGGACACCATGGGACACCTGGGACACTATGGGACATCTCCTGGGACACCATGGGATACCTGGGACACCATGGGGCACCTCCCTGCCATGGAACACCTGGGACACCTCCTGGGACACCATGGAACACCTGGGACACCATGAGACACCATGGGACACCTCCTTTTTCCCTGGGCAGGTTTGTTCTCCCTGGGGAATGAGAGCAGAGCCCATGTGGGGTTTGTTCTCCATCCATCCTCCCTTTTCCCTGGGCAGGTTTGTTCTCCATCCTCCCTTTTCATGTTTGTTCTCCATCCTCTTTTTTCCCTGGGCAGGTTTGTTCTCCCTCGGCACCACTAGGTGGGCCAAAGGCACACGGGTGACAGTGCCAGCTCTCCCGCAGGACACACGGGGCAGGTGGCCCTGCCTCATCCCACAGGGGGTGAAGGGAAGGGGTAAAAAGAGGGCAAATTCCTCCTTGAGTCTGGCTGTCTCCATCAGGAGATGTGTCCATCCCAGGAGAGGGACAAAGCCACATCACAGATTGGTGGCAAAGGCTCTGCAGAGCCACCACCACCCATTCAACCCTTGTGTTTGTCACCTGCTGCCCTCCCAAAGCAGCTCCTGGGTGCTTTAGGACACTCCAGGATGTTTGGCAGAGTCTGGATCCAAGAAAGGGTCAGCACTGGTGCCTGTGGGGAAGCTGGAGGCACACAAAATGTGAGAGAACCCTCCTCAAAAGAAGATTTTTGTCACCAGAGGCTGGGTGGCAGAAATGGAAAAGTCTGAATCTGGAATTGCAAAGGATCAGCACCCATGGCAGATGTGCTCTGGTGACACCAGCCCTGAGCAGGGGCCATGCACAGAGGAGGCCAGAGAAGAGCTGCACCCACCTCTCCTCTCTTGGTGCTTCAGGACACTCCAGGACATTTGGCAGAGCCTGGGATGGAAGGAAGGGTCAGCACTGGTGCCTGTGGGGAAGCTGGAGGCACACAAAACATGAGGGAACCTCCTCAAAAGAGCATTTTGGGTTCTTTTGGGTTGGGTAGCAGAAATAGAAGAGTCTGAATCTCGAATTCCAAAGGAGCAGCACCCATGGCAGATGTGCTGTGCCACAGGTCTGGGACAGAGCAGAGCAGATCTTTGGCAGCTCTGCCTCCATCCAGTGATAGCTCCAACCCCTCCTGGGCTCATTCCAGCCCTGGATTTACACTCCCAGCCATCCCTCATTTCCCTTTGGAGCCCTGAGATCAGAAGATAACACAATTACACAGAAATGTTTAAAATGGGACTCCAGGAGCAGCCAAAATTCTGATTACACACGGAATGACCCGGGCACATCCCAGGGGAGTTTGGGGCAATGTCAAATGTTTGCAGTTACCTTTCATGTGTGCTGAGGACATCTCTTTGAAGCCTGAAGAGCTGAGAAGCACAGCCCAATTTGCTCTGATCTGCTCAGTGTTATCAGTGCCTCCTCCTCGGGACCTGTGGGCATCTCAGGCAGCTCCAGCTCCCAGGAGATGGGAGCAGAGCAGATGCCAGGGGCAGGAATGAGCTCCAGGAGGAGCCCACCCCATCTCCATGGGCTGGATGAGCTGCTCAGGTCACCCCTGAGCCCGGGGGGAACCAAGGAGGAAGGAAAGGTGGAATTCTTCCAGGAAAAATCTCCTCTCCAGCATGGGAGCAACCTCCTCTGGTGGGCACAGCCACAGCCAGAGCAGCTGGGCCTGCCTTGGTGAGCGGACAGGGATTGAGCTCCAAACCCACCTCATTGTCACCAGAGCTGCCCAGAGCCACCTCCCCAGCCCTGTGTCCCCATCTCCAACCTGCTGCCCCACTCTGGTGAGCTGAGGACATCTCTTTGAAGCCTGAAGAGCTGAGAAGCACAGCCCAATTTGCTCTGATCTGCTCAGTGCTATCAGTGTCTCCTCCTCGGGGCCTGTGGGCATCTCAGGCAGCTCCAGCTCCCAGGAGATGGGAGCAGAGCAGATGCCAAGGGCAGGAATGAGCTCCAGGAGGAGCCCACCCCATCTCCATGGGCTGGATGAGCCTGGGGGGAACCAAGGAGGAAGAAAAGGTGGAATTCTTTGGGAAAAATCTCCTCTCCGTGCTGGAGAGACAGCCAGAGCAGCTGGGCCTGCCTTGGTGAGGGGACAGGGACTGAGCTCCAAACCCACCAGGGCTGCCCAGAGCCACCTCCCCAGCCCTGCGTCCCCATCTCCAACCTGCTGCCCCACTCTGGTGAGCTGAGGACATCTCTTTGAAGCCTAAAGAGCTGAGAAGCACAGCCCAGTTTGCCCTGATCTGCTCAGTGCTATCAGTGCCTCCTCCTCGGGTCCTGTGCGCATCTCCAGCTCCCAGGAGATGGGAGCAGAGCAGATGCCAAGGGCAGGAATGAGCTCCAGGAGGAGCCCACCCCATCTCCATGGGCTGGATGAGCTGCTCAGGTCACCCCTGAGCCTGGGGGGAACCGAGGAGGAAAAAAAGGTGGAATTCTTTCAGGAAAAATCTCCTCTCCAGCATGGGAGCAACCTCCTCTGGTGGGCACAGCCACAGCCAGAGCAGCTGGGCCTGCCTTGGTGAGGGGACAGGGATTGAGCTCCAAACCCACCTCATTGTCACCAGGGCTGCCCAGAGCCACCTCCCCAGCCCTGTGTCCCCATCTCCAACCTGCTGCCCCACTCTGGTGAGCTGAGGACATCTCTTTGAAGCCTGAAGAGCTGAGAAGCACAGCCCAGTTTGCCCTGATCTGCTCAGTGTTATCAGTGCCTCCTCCTCGGGGCCTGTGGGCATCTCAGGCAGCTCCAGCTCCCAGGAGATGGGAGCAGAGCAGATGCCAAGGGCAGGAATGAGCTCCAGGAGGAGCCCACCCCATCTCCATGGGCTGGATGAGCCTGGGGGGAACCAAGGAGGAAGAAAAGGTGGAATTCTTTGGGAAAAATCTCCTCTCCGTTCTGGAGAGCCACAGCAAGAGCAGCTGGGCCTGCCTTGGTGAGGGGACAGGGACTGAGCTCCAAACCCACCAGGGCTGCCCAGAGCCACCTCCCCAGCCCTGTGTCCCCATCTCCAACCTGCTGCCCCACTCTGGTGAGCTGAGGACATCTCTTTGAAGCCTGAAGAGCTGAGAAGCACAGCCCAGTTTGCTCTGATCTGCTCAGTGTTTTCAGTGTCTCCTCCTCGGGGCCTGTGGGCATCTCCAGCTCCCAGGAGATGGGAGCAGAGCAGATGCCAAGGGCAGGAATGAGCTCCAGGAGGAGCCCACCCCATCTCCATGGGCTGGATGAGCTGCTCAGGTCACCCCTGAGCCCGGGGGGAACCAAGGAGGAAGGAAAGGTGGAATTCTTTGGGAAAAATCTCCTCTCCATGCTGGAGAGCCACAGCCAGAGCGGCTGGGCCTGCCTTGGTGAGGGGACAGGGACTGAGCTCCAAACCCACCAGGGCTGCCCAGAGCCACCTCCCCAGCCCTGTGTGCCATCTCCTGCCACACTCTGGTGACCAAATTGTCACTTTTTGTGCTGCTGTGGCAATTACATGGCTGAGGTGCATCTCAGTCTTCAGGGATGTTAAAAGTGAGAGATTAAAAACGGCACAAATCAACAGGGCCACGACAAACTCTGGCCTCCTTCAAGCCAGCAGACAGGAATCCAGAACCCCAGCATGTGGGTGATCTCATAAAAATAAGAAAATAAAGTTTTGGTATAAAATTTTAATGAATAATTAAATAAATAAATAATATAAATAATGGAAGGAAGGAAGGAAGGAAGGAAGGAAGGAAGGAAGGAAGGAAGGAAGGAAGGAAGGAAGGAAGGAAGGAAGGAAGGAAGGAAGAAAAGATTTTTTCTACAATATATAAAATTATATATTATATATTTTTACATATAAATACATAATATATATAATACTGCATATTTTATGTACAATTTATTTTATATAATTTTAAGTATATAATATTTTATATAAATATATGTTTATATAAAATATATAAATTTAATATAAATATATTTTATATATAAAATACATAAATAGATAATATATTTATAATATAAATAATATTAAATAAAAATATTATTTATTTATAAATAAATAATATAAATAATATAAAATAAATAATATATATGTAGGGGTTTTTTTGTTTTTTGGGCTTTTTTTGTCTGTTTTTTTTTATTTTTTTGAGATATCTGTGTCTCCCATGTCCTCTGCGGGTTCCACAGCAGGGCTGCCTTTAGGGACGGAGGGTTGCAGAGTTGCCTCGTGGGCATTTCCTGGTGCTCCCAGTGGCTCCCATGAGCCAGTTTGTGCCTCTGGGCACAGCAGGAACACCAGGCCGTGCCATCTTCCCACTGCCAGGTTGGCTGCACCATCCCTGGAGAGCAGAGGGTAATGAGAGGGGCACAGAGGAGGTAAATTTTGAGTTGGGAAGGTGAACCACCCGCCAGAAAACTGAAATTTTTGAAATTTCAGCCCAGCTGAAATTTGCAGAAGCAGCAAAATCAGAATTTACCAGTGGGAATTCAGATGGGAAGGAGGGAAGGGGTGAATCACTGGTGTCCTCCAGTAAAATGAAACAAAACCTTCATCCCCACAAGGAGTTTGTTCTGGTGGGGTCTCCATGAGGGTGATCCCCCCATGCTGCAGCCTCTGCCATGGAGGGCAGGGGGACAGGGAGAGCAGGAGCAGTGACTCAGGGGCTATTTGGGAATTGTGACCAGCCTGGATCCCTGCAGAGCTCCCTCATCTCTTCCTGTGGGATGGGAGCAGCCTGGGTGAGCCTGTCCTGGGAGCAGCTGCTGCCTGTGGTGGTGCCTGCTCTGGACATCACTCATGTTCCCAAATCAGCTCTCCTGACAGGCTCAGGTGCCCCTGGATCTGCCAGGGTGAGTCAGCAGGACAGAAGCAGCTCCATGAGACATTCCAGCCCCATGTGTCCTCCCATCCCCTTTTCCCTGTCCCAGCTGGGTCATTGGAATTGTCCAGGTCCAGCTCCTGCTCCTGCAGAAGGTTCTTGTGGGGTTACAGAATCCTGGAATGGGCTGGGTTGGAAGGGACCTTCAATCCCATCCCATCCCATCCCATCCCATCCCATCCCATCCCATCCCATCCCAGGGTGCTCCAAGCCCCGTCCAACCTGGCCTTGGACACTTCAGGGGCAGTCACAGCTTCCCTGGGCAATTTCTCCCTTTAAAACTCCTCAGAAATTGATGAGCAGGTCCAGGAGAGAAGTCAAAGGTCCTGCCCATCCCAACGTGTGTCTGACATATTCCCAAATATTTGGGGAAAAGGTAATAACTTGGCCTTAAATCATCCCTTGGGAGAAAACTCTGAGGCTTTGGGCAGCCAAACTCCAGCAGTGCCACCTTCCCTGCATCCCTAAGCCCCCTGGCATTTTTTTTTAGAGATTCTAATGCAAAACCCGACCCTTGGAGGTTGAGAAGTAGCTCTACTGATAGATATCCAATGCCCAGAAGCATTCTTGGGTCTGGGAATAACCCTCAGCCAGCCCAAACCTTGGCATCAGCGTCACTAAAAGCTGCTGGCGTCAGAGCAAGCCACGGTGCTCACAATGCCCCAGCTTCTCTGGGCAATTTCTCCCCTCAAAACTCCCCAGATATTGATGAACAAATCCAGAGGAGAAGAAGCCAAAGGTCCTGCCCATCCCAATGTGTGTCTGAACAATTTGGGAGAAAAGGGACCAGCCTGGCCCTAAATCACCCCTTGGAATAAAACCCTGCAGCTTTGGGCAGCCAAACTCCAGCAGTGCCACCTTCCCTGCATCCCTAAGGCTGGTGGGATTTTGTTTCAGAGATTCTAATGCAAAACCCAGCCCTTGGAGTTCCAGAAGTAACTCTGGGGCTGGGAATAACTCTCAGCCAGCCCAAACCTTGGCATCAGCGTCACTAAAAGCTGCTGGAGTCAGAGCAAGCCACGGTGCTCACAATTTCCCAGCTTCTCTGGGCAATTCCTCCCAGCAGCCAAAGGTCCTGCCCATCCCAACGTGTGCCTGAATGATGTGCAAATATTTAGGAAAAAGGGACCAGCCTGGCCCTAAATCAGCCTTTGGGAGAAAACCCTGCAGCTTTGGTGTCACCTCCCTGAGGGTGCCCTGTATCCCTAAGGCTGGTGGCATTTTATTTTTTTGAGATTCTAATGCAAAACCCGGCCCTTGGAGGTCCAGAATTAACTCTGCTGATAGATATGCAATTCCTGGGGCTGGGAATAACCCTCAGCCAGCCCAAACCTTGGGATCAGCGTCATGAGAAGCTGCTGGCGTCAGAGAGGAGCAAGGCAGCCCATCCCGGGCCGTGTCTGTGTGTCTGTCCGCCCCTGACAAAGTGGATTATCTCCATCCTCCTCCTCCTCCTCCTCCTCCTCCCCGAGCCAGCGGCAGCTGCAGAGCCAAGAGAGGGGGGAAGCAAAGAAAAGGGAGAGTGGCTGAATTTGTACCTGCAGGTAAAGCTGCTTCCTGCAGGGAGGGGCAGAGCCTTGGGGAGATGTTTGCAGGAACAAAAGGAGGGGCAGATTAGCTGGGAGGGATGTGTGTCCTGCCCCGTCCGTCCGTCCGTCCGTCTGTCCGTGCGTCCTGCCCTTTGGCTGTGTGCGAGTGTGTGTGTGTGTGTTCCAGTCTGCAGCGTGAGCAATTCCACTTGAAAAGACGGAGAAATCCCCTCCTTTGAAAGTCGCAGTGTTTGGTTCTTTCCAGTAATGCTATAATTGGATGGGATTTTCTCTAATACACAGGGAAAGTCCTTAAGATGATTTTTCACACACACACACACACACACACACACACACACATACCACCACCACCACCACTCCTCCTCCTCCTTTTCCCTCAATCCCACCTTATGCAATAAAATTCCCTCCTCCCACCCCCTTGGGGGGGTTCGGGGGAGCTGCCCAAGGAGGAGGATGGATTTAAATTTAATACCCTGGCTATAATTGCAGCATCAACACGGCGGGGATTTGCTGGGGAGAGAGAGGAGCCTCGCAGAGCATCCGTTCCCCCCTCTGGAAGGCGCTGGGATCGGCTCCGCTCCGCGATTAAAATCTCGGAGCGCTTTGCCAGAGCTCGCATTTGCAATCGCTTGTCATCCAAGCCGAAAAGAAAATAATCAGGGCCCGACCCCTGCCAAAATTCCCGGCGATTTAAATATCCCCGAATGAACTGCGTTTCTAGTATAATTTCACTAGAATGAATCTATCTCTCCCATCTAGCTCCACACAAACATATCTTTATAAATATATATGCATGTAAAAGCCCCGTGTGTGTAAATAGAAATATTCCCTACTCAGGGAAAATATAAATGCGGCTCTTAATGAGGATGAAAGCGCATTTTGATTTGAGTTAATGCGGGGGTTTGCGAGGCTTCCCCCAACAAAGTCATTAAAAATTGTGCCTCGCTTTGTTCCCTGCGAGCCACAGAGGTTTTTCTGATTCGCGGATAAAATAAGTAAATTAAAATATTTATTTTAATAAATAAATAATAATAAAGAAATAAATAAATTAAATAAATAAATAATAAAATCTCCTCCAGCCCGCTGAATCCTTTTAAAAAATAACAAAATAAGTGATAAAACTCAGGGAAAAAAAAAAAAAAAAAAAAAAAAAACGGGCGGCAAGCAGTACAACCACAAAAAAAGAAGTATATAAATATATATATAAAACCATGGAAAAGAGGATCGGGAGAAACCTCTCCTCGCCCAGGCAATGCCTCCATCCCCTCTTTTCGCCTCTCCAGCCCCTTTCAAATGAGCCAGGGGAAGGGGACGCCTGTCAGCTGTGGGTGACACTTGCTCCCAGCCCCAGCCAGCTTTAACCAATATGTTCCAGAGCAGCAGCAAATCCCACCACGGACCGGGAATCCAGGAGCTACATCTTTATAATAATATTAATAATGATTCCCCCCCATTCCCCTCTTTTTTTTTCTTTTTTTTTTTTTATTTTTTTGGTACTCTCTGCCCCCATGGAAAAAAAAAAAAAAAATCCGAATTTTTGGGTACGGCAGAAATGCAGAAATCACCCCCCACCACCGGCGCTGAAAAGAGAGAAATTGGGACAATGTGGCGAGAGAGAAATTAAAAAAGAGCTCAATTACTGGTGCCCTGTGGGGTGGATCTGGTGGATGAAGTCGTTGCAGCGGCGCCTTCCCAAATGTCCGGGGTTGGGATTCCTGGAAATTGGGATGAGCTGAAGGAGCCCTTTGGAGATTTGCATGGGAAAAGTCGATTTTTTAGCAGATGTCTTCAGTGGAGCTCTTGGATCTGCGGCTGCTTGGACTGCTGGGGAAGGGGCTGCGTATTGGGTGGAAATCCTCTTTTTTTTTTTTTTTTTCCCATGAAAAAAGGAGCAAAAAAAGCCCCCAAAAAAGAGACTGAGCGAAAGTTTCTAGAAAGTTTTGCTTCAAATGCATCCCATCGGGTCCCCGTGAGGAAATGGAGCTTTGAGAAGAAGAAGAAGACAGAATGGCAAGGAGGAGAAAATTGAGAAAATACTAATTTTTAAAAGAAGAAGAAGAGAAAAAAAAAAAACCTTTCACACTTTTTTTTTTTTTTTTTTTTTTTTGCATTTTAGTAGCTTCGACCCAGGGAGTGAAATCCGGGCAGGTTGTTATAGCTACCCAAATCCACAGGGGTCCCCCCTGTCTATTTAAACCCCCTAAATCTTCCTTCCCCTTTTTAAAACTACATTTTATCCCTTGGCTTGTGGGCCAACGTGCCCCCTAATGAGTATTAAAACACTATCTCCTCGCAATTAGCTCATTCCTGACTTCACGCTCCTGATTGACAGAACAAGCCAAAGCATCAGAATTCTCCCTTTGGCAATAAGTGCTGATTGGGTCCTTTTTAAGAGAGCTACTTCAAACTTTTTTTTTTTTTCTTCTTTTTTTTTTTTTTTTTTTTTTTTTTTTAATATTTGCCTTCAGTGTCTTGGCTGAGAGAAGAGTTTTTTAACCTCTCGGAGATTTTTTTTTTTTCCTTGAGAGTAGTAGAAGGAAGCAAGAGAGGATTTACCTGGTCGGGTTGAGTTCACTTCATTTGACTTTTTTTTTTTTTTTCCTTGGTTTAAATTATTGTGTATTATTATTATTATTATTATTAAAGTAATCATCCTGCCTCAGAAGAAAGGAAGATTTTTGGCAACTCTGGTTAACAAAAAAAAAAAAAAAAAAGAAAGACAACTTTTCATCAATGGCCTCTTTTGGATATTTCCTGTTTCTTTGTGGGTTGAGTCAGGCTCTGTCAAGTTACCCAATCTGGTGGTAAGTTTTTATTCTTCTTCTTTTTTTTTTTTTTTTCGCTCATTTTCATTTATTTTTTCCCCTCCTCTGCTTTCTCTGCAACCCCTGCGCTTAAAGATGACTTGAAATTCTCCTTTCGTTGCCACTCAGCTAAAGAGGTGGGATTGTTCCAGCGCCAGCAAGTTCTTAGAACCTGCATTTCACCTCTTTTATTTATGCATTCACTTTGTTTATTTTGACTGGGTTATACCTGATCTCTCCTTCTCCTACTGTAAAAGAGAGAGAGCGAGAGGGAGCGATCGGAAAGTTTTTATTTTTTTTTTCCCCCTCTCTGAGCGCTTTGATCCTCTCCTGTGAAGAACAAAAGGCGCTGCCTGAATTAAAGAGATAATGATAGAAGTTGACATGAGCATTTCAAGGTGATTTCGAGCTAGTCAGGTGGAAGGAAAGGGGGGGAAAGCGGCAAAACTTTTGGGTGCCTTTTATTTGCTTTTATTTGCTTTAATTCCCCCCCCTCCTTTCGCGTTAAGGAATAGTGAGGGGTAAATTAAAAAAAAAAAAAAATTAGAAAAATAGGGGTGGGGAAGGGGAAGAAAAAGGAGGTGAAGCTGCACAAGCCGGGCTGGGGGAAGGCACAGCAAAGTCGGGGCTGGGGGAGACAAAATCGGCGCAAAATCCGCGCAGAATCGGCGCAAAACCCGCGCGCCCTCAGCGCGGGGATGCGCACCTCGTTTTTTGGGGGGGTTTCGCCGCTTTTCCTCCTTTTTCCCCTCGCTCTGCACCCTACGCCTTTAAGAGAAAAACCTCGCTCGCTCCCCCACGAAAAGCAAATGGTGCTGGGCAAGGCATGTAGGCGCACGATCGGCTCTAATTACCCGCGCAGCTAATTGCGCTCGCTCGGGGAAGCCCTAACGCAGGGAGGCTCCGCGGGCTCAGCCGGGGGGCTCCCAAACACCCCCCCCCCCTTAAAAAACGACAACAACAACAAAAAAATCATCCCCGTGCTGTTATTAATTAATTTTTAATTAATTAATCCGTGCTCCCCCCCATCCGCGGGTGCGGGATGCGCGGTCCCCCCCTTGTCCGGCGGTGCAGAGGTGAGAGGGTGGTGAAGGCAGCAGCCTCTGCAACTATTTCAGGTATGTCTGAAAGCAGGGAATTCGTTGGGATGGGAGGGAAAAAAAAAAAAAGAAAAGAAAAAAAAAAGAAAAAAAAAGCAGCAATAAAATGCAAATGTGCGCTTGGGAAGACAGGCAGAGCGAGAGGAGAGAGAGCACCTGGACGGGAGTCATTAAAAAGCAATCTTTTATTGCCAGCCACCATCTAACTTATAATTAGAAACTCTGCTCGCATTCCTGATTGGAGAAGGAAACGCATTCCTCTAATACCGACATAAATATTCGCTTGTCACCCGGCGGTCCCGGCCCCCCTTGTCCCCCCCTGTGTCCCCTGTGTCCCCCGTGTCCCCCCTGTCCCCTGCGTCCCCTCGGTCCATGGAGCTGCGGGAAATTGATGGGGAAATGCTGTGGGAGTGGGGGCAGGAGGTGCCACCCGAGCGGGGCATCCTCAGGTGTGACAGCGGCGGTGACACCGCGGGCTCTGCGGCTTTTCCCCGGTGACACCGCGGGCTCCGGGGTGGCTTCTCCCCGCTGTCCCTCCCCGGTGCTCTCAGACGGTTCTTTCGCAAGGCCAAACCCCCCTGGGGCCATGGAAATGCAAAGCGGGGCTGGATTGGGCTGGGGGAGTCGCGGGAGAGGCCCGGAGCTGCTGCATTGGCTGCCCAAATTGCCCTCGCCCTCCCAAACTTCTCCCTCTCCATTTATCCCCAACCTTTCCTTCTTTATTCGTCCCCAAACCTTTTCCTCTTCATTTATCCCCAAACCTTTCCCTCTTTATTCATCCCCAACATTTCCCTCTTTATTCATCCCCAAACCTTCCCCTCTTCATTTATCCCCAAACCTTTCCCTCTTCATTTATCCCCAAACCTTTCCCTCTTTATTCATCCCCAAGTGAGATATGAGTATGGGGATGTGGGGTTTGGGGTCTGCAAGGTGGTCCAGGATGCTCATCCCAAATTCCTTCTCTGCCAGGCCAGGTCCCAAATTCACCAAAATCCACCCTGCTGCTTGATTTGATTTTCATTTCATTGTGTCCCGCTCCTCCTTTTGTTTTCTTGTTGTTCTGTTGTTGTTTTTCTCTTTTTATTTTGGAAGAGACAACCAGGAATTTTTTTGGTCTGGTCACATCCCACCCCAAGCATCTCCCCTCTATCAGCTCATGGTGATTTTGAGTGTTTAGAGCAGAAAATCTGCTATTCACCAGCCCCAAACTGTGCCCCCCTCCCCACTAAATCTAATTAAAGCATCAGCTCATCCTGTGGATATTTACATTTGGAGAAAATCCCTGCAAAAAGGGGGGGATTGGAATGACTGAGAAATTATATTTTCCTGCGAGTTTTGCTAAATTGTTGTCCCAAAATGTAAATTTCTCATGGGGGCCAGGTGTTGCAAGCTCTGTCTGCCCTCTCAGAACTCATTTTTAGGCTGAGCTGTTCCAATTGCTGCTCCCAGCATGGCACAGGGCACCTGTTGGAGCCAGACCCAGCAGATTTCCACATTCCTGGGAGCTTTGGGGAAGGTTCAGTGGAGGAAAAAGGAAAAAATCCCTCCCTGATGATGCTGGGGGTGGGAGGGGAGGCTCTGGGAGTTCCTTAAAAAATCAAAAAATCAACCAATAATTCATGTATAAACTGGGATAGAAGAAGCTTTGGAAATAATGGTTTAACAATAATCCAAGGAGAGGGGCTGGTTGCTGCTGGGATTGATGTTTTGGGGTTTTTTGTGCCTCAGGAACCCCACAGGACCTTCCCCAGAGCAGCGCAGCACTGAACTGCTCAACCTGGGCTCTCCCACACCCAGGGGCCAGATTAACTGTAAGAATCAGATGGTTTTCGGGTTTTGCTGCTTTTTTTTTAATGTTAGTGCTGTTCATTTTTTGGTCTGTTAAAAAAAAAAAAAAAAAAAGAGAATATTAAAAAAAGAGATTGGGATGGGGGAAGGAAGGTTGAGGGAATTTTGAAGTGAAATTCCTGGGTAAGGGAGGATTAAATGTAACCTGTTCCCTGTCCTGGGGGGAGTCACAGGAGCAGCATGAGCAGAATTTAAACTTTTTCCTGTTGGTTTGCACTGGCTTGACTGACTCCACCTGGAATGGGGGGGGATAAAACCCTTTAATTTTATTTATTTTATTTATTTTATTTTTCAATTTGTGCTAAGTGGCCTGACTTGGTCTGAACACAGCCAGTGGGCAGAAATGATTCAGAAGGGGGGAAAAAAATACAATAAAAATTTAACACAGAGCTTCCATGCTGGGAATTTTATCCTCCTGCAGCCCAGGATGCTGCTCCTGGGGGAGATCATACCAGAATTTTGCTTCAGAATTCCCTTAACCTTCTTTCACTCATTCCAATCTCTTTTTTTTTTTAATTATTATATTTTTTTTAACAAATCAAAAAATGAACAGCACTAACTTAAAGAAAAGGAAAAAAAAAGAAAAAAAAGGCTCTCTGGAAGTACAGGGAGACCCCTTTGCTGTAGGAAAAGGTAACTGGCATCATTTCTGCTGGGTGTGAACAGCTTGGGGGTGTGTGGGGTTAAATTCTGTGCCTGGACAGGGATGGGAAGAGGAGTTCCAGTGGAACAGGAGGATGGGGATGTGTGTGCAGACATTTCCCTGCTGTGCCCTGGCTTTGCTCTTGTTCCCCAGCAGCTCCAGGGATTTCCTCATCCCTGCAGGATGTGATGTGCTGCAGGATCCCCTTTCTGTGAGGGCTGGGGAGAGGGGTCCAGCAGCTCTTTCCTCGGTGGTTTTTTTTTGAAATTCAGGAGTTGTGAGGTCGAGGGGGCCCTGCCAACAGCAGGGACATCACCCAGCAATGCTCAGTGCAACACCTGAGCCTGTCCCTGCTCTGTGCTGTGCAAACCCAGGGCACTGGGAATATTTCTGAGTCTGCTCTGGGGTGCCCTGACCCCCAGGGCAGCACTGACTCTGACCCTCATCCATGGAGAAAGTTTCCCAGACTCCAAGATAGACAGGAATCCACAAAAGTGTGCAATAGATTATAGAGAGCAGTGTAGGTGTGTCACTGGGTGAGAAATTGAGGTTTTGGGGTTTTTAGTGTGTTGTGGATGGCAGCAAGATGGAGGGCACAGGGTGTCATCCTGGGTTTCTTCTTCATGCTGCTTCTTCCTCCTCCTCCATGGGTTTGGGTGGCATTTTGTGATTGGGCAGAAAAGTGCCCATTGCAGCTCTGTGGGATCAGTTATTGGGTTAAAAGGGAAAATATAATCCAGGTGTCAGCTCTTAATCACAGAATCACAGAATTTCTAGGTTGGAAGAGACCTTTAGGATCATCGAGTCCAACCCATGTTCTAACACCTTAACTAGATCATGGCACCAAGTGCCACATCCAGTCTTTTTGTAAACACATCGAGGGATGGTGACTCCACCATCTCTCTGGGTAGATGATTCCAGTATTTGGCCTCTCTTTCTGTGAAAAACTTCCTCTGTAATTCTAGCCTGTATCTTCCTTGGCACAGCTTGATACTTAATGGGTTAGTTTAGTCTGAAAAGCCCTTGGAGAAAGAGATTGTTGGCCATTTTGTGCCTTCTAATGAAAAGCTGCTGAACTCCCAGCAGTGAGACTGTTTTACTGATAAGAAATAATAAACAGCTGAGTGTGAACATGAAATAACATCTCAAGTGCCTTCAATCCAAACCCAGAGAACTGGAACCACCACACTGTGGCATCCCCACAGCAGCAGCAATGCAGGGATGAGCTCCTGCCTGGTGCTCTCTGTTCTCTCCTGGGATTTGTCCCCCTCAATGTGGATGGAACAGCTCCCATTTCAAAGGGAGAAACCCAATCCTGGTGTGCTGCAAACCCTGCAGAACCAACCCCATCCCTGCTTGCCTTGGCCAGGAGGGAGGCAGAGCCCTGGCAGGTCACTGAGGGCCAGCCCAGCTCCTGCTGCCATCTCTGCGGCTCCCAGGTGTGAATTGCATCTCCCCACTCCTCTGCTCCATTGGCCGGGGTGAGGCGCTGGAATTCACCTGTGTCTCCTCCCCTGCTGCAGCAGGTCGTGGTGAGATGTTAAAATCCATCAGGGTATGTGGGAATTTGGGCTGAGTTACGGACAGGACCTCTCAGTTGGTTTTGATGATGAAAAGAAAAAAAAATTTATTTATTTTTCTTGTCTTCTACATAAGGCAGGAAGGTTGGGCTCAGCTCACACCTTCACTGCATGGTTCAGAAGGTCACAAAACCCGAAGTTAAACTCTTTTTAAGGAGTTATTGACCAATAAACCACTGCCAACAAGGATATTTCTGCTTTTGATCCAATCTTTAAATATTTCATCTTATGTACCCGTGCTACAGTGTAAGCTTTCTTAGCCACTCATGTCATGACATACAAACCTACAAAAACTTCTTGTTACCTTTGTAACTACACTTATTTTTTCTATATCTTAAACTCTAAAACTCTAATCTTTCTTCTACTTAGCTTATTCTGTCTCTGCTTTAAACTACAAATCCACATTCTTATTTCTAGCACCTCAGTTTGGAAGCCTTTTCCAAGCTCTCAGATCAAATCCTGGGTTTAATTCTAAGCTTTGCCTGCCAGGCCCAAAGTTCTGAGAGTTCCCTGAATTTTGGATTCCAACAAGTGAAGCAGTGCAATTGCTCTGCATCCATCTCTGTGCCAAACCTTGGAGTTGCCGTTTTGTACCTGTGTTATCTCCATGACAGCAGCATCTGAGCCAGCCCTGCTTTTCCAGGCAGAGATCAATCACAGAGTGATGGTTTAGGCCCCTCTCAGACACCAGCTGGGATTTGGGATGGGTGCTTTGCACCCAAGCACCAGTGGGGTACAAGGAAAAGGGTCCAGGGATATTTCTGTGCAGATTTGAGTGGTAAAAACCACTTCTTGTCCATGCTGTGTGCAAAGGGAAAGGGAAATAATTTCCCATCTCCATTTTTCTGGTGAGACTGAAGAAACGAACTCTGGTGGTGTTTGTGTTCTTCCTGGCATAGTCCAGTTCTGTTGAGATTAATAACTGAACCAGGATCACACCAGGAGGTTTTTTCTCAGCAGGAACTGAAAGTTTTGTAAAGTTTTAGCAAGAAGTCCCTGTTTGAAATATGGGGAGGGTTGGGATTTCCCCAGAGAGCCCAGTGTGCGCTACAGAAAATCCCAAATCCCTCATCTGTTCAGCTTTCAAACTCATTTTATCAAATTGTCTTGTTCTGCTATTATTAATTGATTTTTCCTTTCCATTTTAAGAGGACTTTATTGGAGAAATTATCCTGAAAACCAGCAGCTCAATATTCAAAGCATTGGCTGAAGGAATTGCATCCAATAAAAAGCCTTTCCTAACTCAGATAAAGAAAAGTGAACCCTTTTGCTCCCCACCTGTTTCCAGGTAACCCTGGAGGTGGAACCTGTCCTTTGCAGACATTTGAACACCTCTGAGAATTCTCTATGGAAAGGTTTTGAGTGCTTGGAATAGTTTGGGTTGGAGGGAACCTGTTAAAGGTCATCTGGTCCTTTAAAGAGGGACATCTTCAACCAAGGTAGCTGGAACTGAGGGATGGGAATCACATTGCTTTCTGTTGGCCAAAAAAAAGACTTTTTGACCATTCCTTCTAAAAGATTAAGGCTGGAGGAGCCTTGATTTTTACTCTGGTGTCTCCTAGAGAGGGAAATCAAGGATTTCTGATTGATTCTGAGAATCAGGGCTTGCTGATTGCAGCAGGGGAAGTCAGGCTGACTCCCTGGTGTCTCCATCCCAACCCTGCAGGATCCCTTTCCTGCTTCCATCCCAATTCCCTCCTACCCAGCTCCAGCCATGCAGCAGCAATGCGGCTCCTGCAGCCCCTGCACCAATCCCTGCACCACTGGTGCTCAACACGAGCACAGGAGGAGGGGATTATTCCACCTTGGACTTCATGAGGAGCAGATGTTTGTCCTTTGCATGTGTGGGAGTGTTGTATTTGTGGGGTGCCCCATGGCAGGGAGGAATGATGACTCTGACTCCACGTTCTCAGAAGGCTAATTTATTATGTAATGGTGCTATATTATATTAAAGAATGCAAAACTATAATACTATCTATCTATCTATCTATGTATATATATAAAATATTATATATATTATATACATATTATAAAAACATAGAATATATATTATTTTTATATATGTGATATATATAAAATAATATAATATGCTATATATTATAGCATATATAATATACTATATATATAGGTATACAGTATACTAGAATATACTATATATATTATATGTTTATATATAATATAGTATATATAGTACATATAATATACTCTACACAATGCTATATATACTATACCATAGTATATAGCTATATTATATTAAAGAATACTATACTATAATACTATTTATCATATAGAAATATAATACATATAAAATATTATATATATAATATATATAAAGATATATCATATATATATTATATGTTTATATATACTATATATATATAATGCTATAATATGCTATATATTTAATACTATAATATGCTATAATACTATAATATAATAAACTATACTAAAGAATGCAGAAAGGATACTTACTCAGAATGCTAAAAAGATAATAATAAAACCTTGTGACTCCCTCCAGAGTCCTGACACTGCTTGGCCCTGATTGGCCAAAGAGTCAAAACAACTCACAGCAGAATCCAATGAAACAATCACCTGTGGGTAAACAATCTCCAAACACATTCCAAAGGAGCAAAACACAGGAGAAGCAAATGAGATAAAAATTCTTTTCTTTTTCTCTGAGGCTTCTCAGCTTCCCAGGAGAAAAATCCTGGCTGCAAAAGGATTTTTCCAGAGAATGTGAATGTCCCAGGGGAGGGCAGGAAAATCCCATCGGGACAAGGAGGAGTTGTCCCTGGGCTGTGCCCTTGCTCAGGATTCCTCGAGTGCTGATTCAAAGGGCCCAGCTGCATTTCAAAGGGCTTTGTTGGGGTAATGACAGCACCCAGCACCAGGGGAATCCTGCAGGCTCTGAACCAGGATGAGCCCCTGGGAGCAGCACACCTGGGGGTGACAACCTCTCCTACAGCAGGGATGGACAGGTCCCACCCCATCCACAGGGAGATTCCCTTCCCAGAGCAGTGCTGGAGTCATGCTGGTTCCTCAGGGAGTCCCTGTGGGGATGAACAGTGTGGCTGGGAAGAAGGGACGAGGATGAGGGAGGTCTGGGATCATGCTGGGAAGGAGAAGACTCTGAAGAGGCACCCACAGAGTTCTGGTGGTGTGGAGCTCAGTGATTTCTGCCCAGACAGTTTAAACTGGGGTTAAACTTGCTGGAATATGGGGAAAACACAGCCTCAAGCTGCACCAAGGGAAATACAGGTTGGATATCAGGAAAAAGTTTTTGACAGAAAGAGTGATAAAGTTCTGGAATGGCTGCCCAGGGAAGTGGTGGAGTCCCCATCCCTGGGTGTGTTTAACAAAGCCTGGATGTGGCACTGGGTGCCAGGGTTGAGTTGAGCTGTTGGGGCTGGGTTGGACTCGATGGTCTTGAAGGTCTCTTCCAACCTGGTCATTCTGGGAATTCTGTGATTTCTGTGATTCTGTGATTTCTGTGATTCTGTGAAAGGAAGGGGCTTTAATGGCAGGGCAGAAGCCCTGGCCAGGTCTCCTCCTTGTGCCCAGCCAAGACTGCAGCAGGAGTGTCCCCATCCCAAAAGGTCTCTCTAAACCCATCTCTGCTTTGCTGTCACCACCCAGAGACACAGCCTGGATGGTTCAGTGGGGTCTAAGCCTGGAGCACCCAGGCAGGAGCCTTCCCATGGGGAATCCATCAGAGCTTTGCTGGATCAGGTCTGGGGTTGGTCTTGCAGAAAAAACACTCATGAAAATGTCCATGCCAGCTGTTTCCATCCATCCTGTGCCATCCATTCTCTTTTCCCTTTTATCCTTTTAAAAGTGGCAGGATTTAACTCCTGTTGCCTTAGCACAACCTCTAAAAATCCATCAGCTCACTCCAAATTCTCCAGGAGCTCCCAAAAGCCAAGGGGAGGGAAGGAGAGCTGATGCATTAACTGCCTTGTTCTCAGCTCCTAACATAGGGCACGGCTTTAAAGGCAGCCTGGGAGCCAGGGGAGGCTGTTCTGCATCACAAAGGTGCTGTTTGTCCCTCTTCCTGGTTTGTCACCTGCATATTCACAGCCCCCTTCCATCTGGGTGCTGCTGCTGCTGCCCAGAGGGAGCTTTGCATTTGTAGAGACTGGGCCATCAAAGGAGTCCCAGGTGCCTTTGGTCTCCTGCTCAGCACAGTTTCTGTCCTGGTGTCAAACCAGTCAGTAATTCTTCCATGGATTCATGGTAATTATTAGCAGGGAAATTATTGATAAATTGGTAAATTATTGGTAGCAGTGGTAATTATTAGCAGGGATGCCTCTTGCTCTTTCCCAAGGTGGATATTCCTTCATGCCGTGAAATTCTTTTCTCCTTTTGCACCTTTGCACTCTCAGGTTTTGCCAGCAAAGTCACATCAGAGCACGTGGCTCGTTCCCTTCTCCATCACCTGCCGTGCAAGGGGTTCCAGGTGTCTGGGAGGGCCATTTCTCCTCTCCCATGGGGTTCTGTAGGCTCAAAGTGTGTTGGAGACGTGTGTTGGACCCTTCACCTGAAGTCTTGGAGTTGCTTTCCACAGGTGTAAAGTTGGAGAAGGCTCAGGGAGTGCCTCAGGTGTTCCTCGAGCTCAGGGCATGGCAGACCCTCACATTTCCAGCCTGCCCTGGGGTTCATCACAGATTTGGGAGCTTTCCAATGGTCTCCAGGCACCATTCCCAGTGTTCCCAGTTTAAACAGGCCTCCCTGGAATGGCACAGATGGGCATGGCCAGGTTCCCACCAGGAGCCCATGCCAGGTTGAGGGGCTGGGTGACATCCTGGGCATCCCCAGAGGCCTGGCAGGGATTGCACACAATCCATTGGTGACCTGCTCCTTCCTTGGCAGTATCTGGAGACATCCCAGAGCATCTCAGCATCACTCCATGTCCATCTGCAGGCAAAACCATGGGGTGGAATTCACTTCACCCACCCCATGGCTGCAATTCCCATCCAAGCCAGGGGCTCCTGGCTCCTTTCTTTGAGGAGAACTGGGCACTTTCTTGTGCAATTCCTGTCTCAGGTGTTTGCTGGAGCTTGGCTGGTGAAATCCTCTGTGCCAGCTTGAGGGGACCAGCTCAGAGGTACCTTCACCAACATCATCCAGCTTTGCTCAGAATATACCCAAAACCAAAAATCTTTGCACACTTTGCCCATTTCCTAGTTGTTCAAATCCATCATTCCCATTGCCAGGCATGAATTCACATAATTAACTTTTTATCCATCATTTCTCTGTATTTTATAATCTCTTCAGTGCTCATTGGTGTATTGGAATGGGTGCAGGAGCATTCATGACATCCATGCTGGTCCTGAAAACCTCCAGACCACCCTTCTCCTCTGGAAATTCATCTTTTGTCCTGTCTCAGCCCAGCTGCTGAAAGCCTCAGCAGCTTCCTCTCTAAAATATTGAGGCTCTCAATATTTTCGGGTTTCTGAGGGTTTTGCAGCTTCCTCTGTAAAATGTTTAATCCTGTCTTTAATCCAGGACACTCCAGAGAACAAATGCATCTCCTCGTGCTCTTGGGCACATCCAGAGTCCCCCAGTCACTCTCACAAGTCATTACCTCCAGATTGTGATAGAACTTTATCTCAAAACTTCTTAAGGAGAGATTTGAAGTGGTTTCCCTGTCCTGACAGTTATCTTGGCAAAGGGACACAGCCACAGATGTTTGTGCATTTCAAGAATTCCTCTGACTTTGCTTTGCTCTCAGTTCTCTGAAATCAAACCCTTTCCACCTTTTCCCAGTCCATGCCTCTTAACTTCCCTTTCCAGGTTTGTATTTTCTCTGCATTTCTGCTGGAAGATGCAGTTTTATGGCAAAGATGCAGTTTTATGGCAAAAATTGTGCACACCCAGGGCAGCCAGCTTTATCCAACATAAGTGGAGCAGGGAGAAAAGGCAGAGCCCATCTCTGCTGCAGCTGAGCCTGGGAGACAAATCCAAATTTCTCTGAGCAAAGCAGGAGCTCCTTGTGCCTCCAGAGGGGTGCACCTTGTCCAATAGAGATATTTCCAGTGTCTAATAGAGATATTTCTAATATCTAATGGAGATATTTCCATTGTCTAAGAGATGTTTCTAATATCTATTAGAGATATTTCCAGTGTCTGATAGAGATATTTCTAACATCTTGATAGAGATATTTCCAACATCTTAATAGAGATATTTCTAATGTCTAATAGAGATATTTCTTATATTTAACAGAGATATTTCCAATCTTTAATAGAGATACTTCCAATGTCTAATAAAGATATTTCCAATGTCTGATAGAGATATTTCCAGTGTTTAATAAAGATATTTGCAATGTCTAATAGAGATATTTCTAATGTCTAATAGATATATTTCCAATATCTTAATAGAGATATTTCCAATGTCTAATAGAGATATTTCTAATATCTAATAGAGATATTCCCAATGTCTAATAGAGATATTTCCAGTGTCTGATAGAGATATTTCCAACATCTTAATAGAGATATTTCTGATATCTAATAGAGATATTTCCAATGTCTAATAAAGATATTTATGATATCTAATAGAGATATTTTTAGTGTCTAACAGATATATTTTCAATGTCTAATAGAAGTATTTCCAATGTCTAATAGAGATATTTCTAATAGAGATATTTCCAATTTCTCACAGAGATATTTCCAATGTCTGATAGAGATAGTTCCAATGTTTAATAGAGGTATTTCCAATGTCCAATAGAAGGGTGGGAAGCAGGAATGGAGCTCCTTGAACACTTGCCAAGCCTTCCATTCAGCCTGTCCCTCTGCCCCCAGGAGAACAACAATGGGGCCTGTTGCTGGCCAGGGCTGTGACAGAAAACAGCTCTGAATCCTCATCAGGCTGAGGGACATAAGGGAAATTCCCTTTTTTCCCTGAGCCTGCTGTAGCTGAGAAGGAATGGAACAATCTGGATAGGGAGGAGTCCATCTAAAACTCACTGAATGTCCAGGGAGTCCCACTGGGCATCAGATAAGATGTGCAAAATTTACTGGGAGACACAAAAATCTGATTAATGCATTTTTTTGGGCGATCTATGATTGGTTTCTATCCCTCGTGGAGGGAGAATATTCCTGAATATTTTACAGTGAAGTTTCCTTCAGAGTTGGTGGTGAGAGATGAGATCCAGCTCATCTGACACCTGTCAGACATTTGCTTTGGGGTGAGGTGAGTCCCATCCCATCCCATCCCATCCCATCCCATCCCATCCCATCCCATCCCATCCCATCCCATCCCATCCCATCCCAGATTCCCAACCATTGCCTGGAAGAGGATCCTGGATGATTGGGACAAAGATATCTCCCTTTAGATAGGTCAGGTTTGGCTTTGAAACACCCCTAAAATCAGGAGCATCTGGGCATTTTGTGTTTTACATAGACATGTGGAGTGCTGAAAAGAGATATTTCCATTGGAGGACCCTTCAATGTGAATTTAGCGACAAAATTACCTTAAAAAAGCTCTTCACTTGAAGTCTTGGAATTTCTTTCCACAGGTGTAAAGGAGTTGAGCAAAAACCCCATATCTCTGAAGGGTTTTTGAAGGGAATTTTTGTGAATTTGCATCTGGGCATCTTCTGTTCTATACAGACATGTGGAATGCTGAAAGGGGATTTTTCCATTGGAGAACCCTTCCATGTGAATCTTTAGTGACCAAATTCCCTTTAAAAAACTCTTCACTTGAAGTCCAGGTGTTGCTTTCCACAGATGTAGAGGAACTGAGCAAAAATTCCACCTTTCAGAAGGGTTTTTGTAGGAAATTTTTTGTGAATTTGCATATGGGCGTCTTATGTTCTACATAGACATGGGGAATGGTGAAAAGAGATATTTCCATTGGAGAACCCTTCAATGTGAATCTTTAGTGACAAAATTACCCTAAGAACACTCTTCACCTGAAGTTCCACAGGTGTAGAAGAGCAAAAATCCCATTTCTCAGAAAGGCTTTTGAAGGCAATTCTTGTGAACTTTCAATTTCTGGGAGCAGCCATGGAGATGAATTTGCTGTGGAACAAGCTGCATTAGTGATCCTGGCCAGGAGGGCTGGGAACCATCCCAACATCCTGATCCCATGGATTTGGGGTGGTGAGGAGCCATCCTGAAGGCTCTGAGGGCAGGGCCCTTCTGTGGATCCCAGAATCCCAGAGTGGTTTGGGTTGGAAGGCACTTGGAGCCCATCCATGGGCAGGGACACCTCCCACCACCTCAGGTGCTTCAGAGCCCCATCCATCCTTCTGATATGATTTTCTATTGATATATTCTACGATTTTCCCACAGTGAAGGATTCAGGGATTGGGAAGCTCAGCCCAGCCCATCCCCTTTCCCAAACTGTGCTGATTTTTTAATCTATCCAGAAAGGACCTGGCAGCCCAATCTCCATGTCCTGAGAGCTGCTCTGCTGCAGCATTAGCAGGGCTGTGGTTGGGTCATCCCAAGAGGCTGGGTGGGAAGTTTGGGGCTGCTTGGACACATAATTTGTGCTTTATACCTCAGATTTATCAGTGGCATTGCTGCAGAGTGATCAATTAGCTGATTTTATTGAGCTGCCCCTTGCCAGTGGGGTGCAGACTGGTCCATGAACACCCTCAGCTCATCCTGAGCGTGAGGAAAAGTGGATGAGCTCTGTTGCTTTTTTTGAAGTGCTTATTTCCTCTCATGGCTGAGCTATTTTTATTGCTCTCTAATTTTTGTTTCAATTTTTTTTTATTCTTACAGTATGAGTATTTTTATTCTTTCAGTATGAGTATTTTTTATTCTTACAGTATGAGTATTTTTATTCTTACAGTATGAGTGTTTCTTACAGTGAAATATGGTAGGAGATGGTCCAAATCTGAAGTAGCTGCTCTGGGAGTTTTCCATAAAAAAATATTGGCTGAAGGTCATGCTGTGCCATTGTATTGATTTTGTATGGGGTGTTGATTTTGAGCTTGCACAAAAACAGGGTGAATTGAAGAAAACCATAAGCAGAACAAGGAGTTATTTTGTGGGCACTGAAACTGGTGAGTTTCTAGAGGTTTTCAGAGAGGTGTGAAAATGATGGTCCCTGCTCAAGGAGATGGGACATTGATGGAATATGAGGAAGGATGCCTTAACAGATTGCTGACACCTCTAAAACCTCTGACACCTCTTGCTGGTGTCATGTGTGGTAACAGTTCAGATATTTAGACAAAGAATAGGGGGCTCTTTCTCTCATTCTTTGGCCACATATCTTCATTATTTTTATGTGTTTTCTCAGCTCTCAAAGTTGCAGGGTCATCAGTATGAGTCCTGCTTTATCTAAAATGCATCTGTTCTGCACACAAGGAGGCTGTAGGGAAAGTTTCAGTCCCTCTCACAGAGAGAACAGGCTTTAAGCAGCACAGATTTGGCTCTCTATCACCTTGGGTTAGCTGAGCTCCATCCCTCTGTGGGTTTGCAAAAATAGGTGTAACCACATCCACCACCGTTAAATCCAGAAATCGCCTCATCCATCCTCACGTGCTCCAGGCTGGATTAAATCTGCCTCAATCGGAATTGTGGAGAAGTCCTGGATGTGAGGGCTCAGCTCACTCTGAGTCACTGCTGACAGGAATTCCATCTGGGGAAGGAAGGAGCTTAGTGCATCACTGCTTTTTCCTAGCAGGATGGCTCATGGATATGAGTGGATTGATTGCAAAACCTCGGAGTCACTCGCAGGAGAGCACTGGGAGAAAACTGGGAACTGGGTTTGGCTTGGGAGAGTACCTGGCCCAGACAGATGGGGCAAACAGCCCGGTTGAAAGGGAATAGATAAGGCACATTAGCAGCAGATCGGGGATGAGACAGGGCAGTGCTAATTCCGTGGCCACTGAAACCCTTGGTGTAAGCTGCCCACAGGCAATTGGGAAGTCTGTGATCCCGAGGAGGAGCATCGAGTCCGCTTGTCCTGCTGACTCATGTGTAGTCTGGTCTGCTGGTGAATGAGAGGGTCAGGCCCAGCCTAACACAGGCTGTTTCCAGCTTCCTAACAGAGCCGTAAAACTGCAATTGGCCAGAAGAGTGTCCAAATTTTAACAGAGAAAATAATTCAGGATTTGTCCTGCTGACTCATGAAGTCTGGTCTGCTGGTGAATGAAAGGGTCAAGCTCAGCCTAACATAGGCTGTTCCCAGCACAGCTTCCTAACAGAGCCACTAGATCTGCAACTGGCCAGAAAACACCCAGATTTTCTGGAGAAAATTCTCAAAAAAATCCTCTTTCCTCCAAAAATTCTGGAGAAAATTCTCTGCTCTCCAAACAGAGAAACTAATTCAGGATTTGTCCTGCTGACTCACGTGTAGTCTGGTTTCCTGGTGGATGAGAGGGTCAAGCTCAGCCTAACAGAGGCTGTTCCCAGCACAGCTTCCTAACAGAGCCACTGGATCTGCAATTGGCCAGAAAATTTCCAAATTCTAACAGAGAAACTAATTCAGGATTTGTCTAGGCTGTATAGGCTTTATTGTATACATTATTGTGTTATATATATTGTATTGTATTTGTATAGGCTATAAATTTGCAGCCATGGGTACCTTGGTGGCTCCTGCTGCCCCAGCACTGGCACTCAGAATAAATTGAGGAATTCTGTCCTGCAGACAGGCTCCAGAATTGGGCAGACCAGGCTCTTGTTGGATTCTGGCAGGCAGGAGCCCATTTTGGCAATGCCAAAGGGCAGGCCAACCTGCAAAACCTTGACTATCTAATATCTTTGTGATTTACCAGGGGACAAGGCAATTCAGGAGCTAAAACATATCCTTGGCAGCTCTGGCCATATTTCTTCTCAAGCCTCAACAATCATCTGGGTGTCCTGGTCAGAGGAGAATCAGAAAATGGGAGTTTGCTACAGGGGCAGCTGCTCATGTCCCAACCCAAGGGACAGTGTGGGCTCACTGAGCAGAGCCAGGAGGAGAAGCTGGGCCAGACTCTCCTTTGAGTCACTGTTTAAAAAAAAACCCAGTCATTTTTGGGTGAGGATAAGAGCCAGGACAGGGTTTTTGAAGGGAATTCTTGTGAACTTGCATCTAGGCATTTTATGTTCTACATAGACATGTGGAATGCTTAAAAGAGATGTTTCCATTGGAGGACCCTTTGATGTGCATCTTTAGTGACCAAATCACCCTAAAAAACCCTCTTCACTTGAAGTTCCACAGGTGTAGAAGAGCAAAAATCCCATTTCTCAGAAGGGCTTTTTGAGGGGAATTCTTGTGTCAAGGTAGAGGCACCTTGACAGGGAGCAGCCTCCAACCCAACCATGGTTCTGATCCCAAAATCCCTGCAGCTGGACTCACCAGCTCCTGCTGCCTTCTGAGCCTCACGTTTCCATGGTTCTGCTGACCCTGCTGATAAGATCTGCACAGATTTATTCATACCCTTGTGCTGTCTGCTCCTGGAATTCCCAGACTGTTTCTGTTCCTGGGGATGAGGAAGAGTTGGGTTTATCTCCAATTTCCTTGATCTTAGAGATGTCAGGAAAGGTGCTGGGATTTTTCTTTGAAGCCAGAAGAACACAGTGGCATCAATGTAATGGAGGAATGAGGGAAGTGTTGTGAACTCCAGGTCTTTGCACAGGTTTTAAATCTGTCTGGGTGCTAAGTTAGGCATGAACTCAGCCTTGGGCATTACTGTGCTGAGTTAGACTTTATTATTAGGAAAATAATAATTCTTTCTTAGGAAAGAATAGACAGAGACATCTCAGGTGTAATTTGTGTAATTTTCAGCCACGTTGACCCTTTTTTTGTGAAATTCAGGTCTTTGCAATGTGTTTTTTATGCAGTAAAAGCTGTAATTGCTTGTGCAAAGGACGCCTTCAGGCCCTGGAGAGGGATCCAGGCTGGGGGCAAGGAGGGGCTCGTGGAAAGGTTTCAGATCCACTTCTGCCCTAATCCATCTCTCAGAACTGGTTTCTACATGATCCCAGGCTTGAGCAATCCTGCTGCCTCTTTGTCCCCATAATGACATTTAAACCTCTTGGCCCCGTGAGCTTCATTTGGCAGAGGTTCTGAGAAATGTTAGATACCCACAAATCTCACCAAAATGGGCAGTGAAATGGGGTGGAAATGTGAGCAGTGTCCTGCCAGGGGCTGGAGGGTGTGAGGACGTGTGTGTGTGCATCCATGCTCCCTGAACATCCTAAATCCAGACAGTGCTCACCCATTTCAGTGCCCACAGAATAATTCCTTGTTCTCCTTTTTGTTTTCTTCAATTCACCCTGTTTCACAGAATGACAGAGCACAGAATAGTTTGGGTTGGAAGGGACCTTTGAGGTCACCCAGCTCCAGCCCCTGTGATGGGCAGGGATGTCATTCAGTGGTTCAGGTGCCTCAGGGCCCCATCCAGCCTGGCCTTGGACACTTCCAGGGATGGGCCATCCACAAGCAGATCCAGTGCTTCACCACCCTCTGAGTAAAGAACTTCTTCCTAACATCTCGTTTAAATCTCTTCTCATTTAGTTAAAACTGGTTTTGTTGTCCATTCCCTGTCTTCCCAATTAAAAAATCCCTCTCCCTCTTTTTTATAAGCCCCCTTTAGTTACTGTAAGGCCACAATGAGATATTCCCAGTTCTCCAGGATGAACAATCTTTGTAGGACGGTTGCTCCAATCCTCTGATCATCAGAGGGCTCCTTTCCCTTTCCCTTTCCCTTTCCCTTTCCCTTTCCCTTTCCCTTTCCCTTTCCCTTTCCCTTTCCCTTTCCCTTTCCCTTTCCCTTTCCTTCTTTTTCCTTCCCTTCCCTCCATCCTTCCTGAGATGTGATTTATGAGAGGAATGGGCCATACCAGGAATCTCCTCACTGCTCTGCGTGGCTGAGGAAGGGATGAAGAGAAGGAAGGGATGAAGAGGAGGAACCTCCTCGTCAGGTTTAAGGAGAGTGAAGGACTTCTATGCTTTGGAGGTCTGTGGTTCCCAGCCACAGCTGTGTGCCACTCACTTCTTTCTTGGTGGATTGGTGCTGACAGCTCCCAGTGATGTGTCCTAGAAAAGTCCAGAAGGTTGAACATCTTCTGGGAGAGTTCTGTGGGGAGAAAAAGCATTTATTGTGAAAGAAGGTAGTTAAATATATAAATATTATTATATGTATGTGCGTAGATAGGTAGATCACATATCCCTCTTCTTAGCTTTGCCTTCTGCTTCAAAGGCAGTTGGAAGTCATGGAAAATCTTCCTTTGACTGTAACAAACTCTGGGACAGCCTATTTGTCTCGTGCCTTGGACTCTCAGATCCTTCAGGATCCTACAAGTTGTTTCATTCCTTGATTCTGGGCCAGGAAAGTTCTGCTTTGGAGCAATTCCTTTGTCTCGTGTCTTAAGACTTTGAGCTCCTTTAGGTCTTGATCCTTCCAGTTGCTTCAACCTTTGATTCTGGGCCAGGAAAGTGCCACGTTTGCTTTGTGTTTGTCCTTAAATACCGGGGCACTTCTGTTCATTTTCCGTTCATTTTGGGCACTGGCTGGGTTACAGGGGTTGAGGTGAAGCCTGGGAGCAGGGAGAGTTTTCCTGTGCTGGGCTGATGCACAGCACGTTATTATCCCTGCTATCAGGGACACACAGAGTAATAATATATGGAAATTACAGGCATATCTCAGTCCCATCTCCCCCATCCCAGTGCAGGGCAGAGAAGGAGCCCAGTTAAGGCTTGTACGTATCTGACAACGAGCAGCAAAACTTGGCTTGGAGCTGGATGGGGTTTTGGGGCATGCAAAGGCAGAATTGCAGAGCTTTGGTATCCTTCGGAGCTCACAAAATTCAGCTGGGATGGGAGCTGGGAGCTCCACAGGCTCCTGGCTGAATCCCCAGCCTTGGCCAAGCCTCAGTCCATGTGAATAATTGATTTGGTGTTTCTGGGGAATGGCATAATCCATTGGCAAGGGTGTGCTGCTGAGATTTGGGAAGGTTGGGCTCAAAACCCTGCTTGGGATGGAGCAGAGGAAGCTGGTGAAGCTCATTTTCCCGTCCCATGGGTTGGTGCCATAACCATGGAGTTGCTGACTCTGAGTACAAAGGGACATTGCGTCCTCCACCTTCACTGGATGGGGTTTTTGGGGCATGAAAAGGCAGAATTGCAGAGCTTTGGTATCCTCCAGAGCTCACAAAATCCATCTGTGCACCCAGTTCTTAACTGGGAAAGGAGCTGGGACCTCCACAGGCTCCTGGCTGAATCCCCAGCGTTGGCCAAGCCTCAATCCATGTGAATAATTGATTTGGTGGTTCTGGTGAATGGCATAATCTGCTGGTTAGGGTGTGCTGCTGAGATTTGGGAAGGTTGGGCTCAAAACCCTTCTTGGGAAGGAGCAGAGGAAGTTGGTGAAGTTCATTTTCCCATCCCATGGGTTGATGCCATAACCATGGAGTTGCTGACTCTGAGTACAAAGGGAATTGCGTCCTCCACCTTCACTGGATGGGGTTTTGGGGTGCGCAGAGGCAGAATTACAGAGCTTTGGTATCCTCCTCATAAAATCCATCTGTGCACCCAGCTCTCAGCTGGGATGGGAGCTCCACAGGCTCCTGGCTGAGTCCCCAGCGTTGGCCAAGCCTCAATCCATGTGAATAATTGATTTGGTGGTTCTGGGGAATGGCATTATCTGCTGGTTAGGGTGTGCTGCTGAGATTTGGGAAGTTTGGGCTGAAAACCCTGCTTGGGATGGAGCAGAGGAAGCTGGTGAAGCTCATTTTCCCATCCCATGGGTTGGTGCCATAACCATGGAGTTGCTGACATTGCTTCCTCCACCTTCACTGGATGGGGTTTTTGGGGCATGCAAAGGCAGAATTGCAGAACTTTGGTATCCTTCAGAGCTCACAAAATCCAGCTGAGATGGAAGCTGGGAGCTCCACAGGCTCCTGGCTGAATCCCCAGCCTTGGCCAAGCCTCAATCCATGTGAATAATTGATTTGGTTGTTCTGGGGAATGGTGTAATCTGCTGGTTATGGTGTGCTGCTGAGATTTGGGATCAAAACCCTTCTTGGGAAGGAGCAGAGGAAGCTGGTGAAGCTCATTTTCCCATGCCATGGGTTGGTGCCATAACCACGGAGTTGCTGACTCTGAGCATTAAGGGGACATTGCGTCCTCCACCTTCACTTTGGGAATGGCACCTTAGGGGATGGGCACCTGAACAAATTACCAGGAGGTAAGGTAGGGTGTGAACTCATCAGATGCCAGTTTTTCTGTGGTAACTGCCCGTGTGAATGCTCTTTCCCTGCAATAAACACGAGGTGGTTCATATTCACCAGGGGGGAAGAACGTTCACATGGCTGTTCACATGGCTCACACCCTGGTTTGACTCCCAGTAACTTGGGCCCGTGCCTCTAACCTCAGCACCCTTGAGAAGCCATCCCAAAAAAAAAAAAAAAAAAAGAAAAATCCTACTCCTCTGCTTTACATAAACCACAAATTTTGCCATTTCTTCATTTCAAATTGCAATTATTTCGGTTCATCTTTGGTTTGCCAGAAAGGATTTGCTGAGATTGGCTCCACTGCTCCTGTTCTGGCAGGAAACTTGAGGTCATTGAGGTCCTGGTGGCCAGGGCCAGCCAACAAGGGCAGATAATCTACAGACACCACACCAGCTTTGGTTGCCTCATAGTCAGAGACCTTCTGGGCACTGACGGAATATTAATAATCCCTGTTTCTCACAGCCAGCTCCCGAGCCCTGCAGAGATTTAAACATGTGGAGATATGAATTCAGGCACATAAAAAGCTCTTTAGCCAGTGGAGAAGGGTGGTGTGGTTGTGGGATTAGCAGTGCTCCCAGGTTGTCGTGAGGTCACCAGGTGTTTTCCAAGAGCTTTCCATAGATCTGGGAAATGTCACCACGTGTTCTGAGGGAAAGACCTGGATTTTCTGAAGGAAAGGCTTTGGAACAGTGGTCTCTGAGTCTTCCAGTGCTGCACAGATAGAAACCTAGCCTGGGAGCAGGCATAACTGTGCATGAGCCCGAGGACTGAGCAAAGGAAAATGTCTTTAAAATATTCCAGGAACTGGACTGAATGTTCCAGTCAAATAAAAATACCCACCAAACCCACAACCCACTTGCTTATGTGCTGGGACTTTGTCTCATGATGATCCCAAGGGCTGACTCAAGTTATCTGAGGCATCTCCTCTCAGGTGAGATGGGGAAGATGGAATTCATCCTCCAGGAAGCCTTCCACCAACTGGGGACAACTCTGCTTTGAAATCAGGGTTTTCTCAGGATGTCCAAGCACTCCTTGAGTCTCCAAGCACTCCAGGAGTGGTATCTCTGCTCTGTTGGGTGGCAGAACCTTCCCTAAAGAGACCTCTGGACCAAATCCACTAAATTTTAGCCGTGTAATGCTCAGCTATCTGAGCCAACCATCTTAGAAAGTTGGGCACCCTCTGAGGGCGATTCATCCTTCCTGAGATTGCGATCTCTCGAGTGGATGTGGTGAATCACTGTCTGGAGTTGCCTATCTCTCTCCATCCACTCCAGAAACAGCCCAAACACCTCCCTTTTAGACAGGTAAAGTGGGGAGGGATGACTGGGTGCCTGAGCACCCCACAAATATCATTGATGTGATGCCAGTTGGTGTCTGGGAGGTTTTTATCCCTATTTTAAGAGAGGCTGGTGAGAAACCTGAGGTGTTTGTCAGGTCCTTAACCTTCCTTGTTGATTTTGCCTGGAGAAAAGTGGTTAAAGACCAAAATCTTCTTCTTCTTCAAACTCTTCTTGTTTTAACACAGTGTTTTTCAATATATTTTTCCAGGCAATATTTACAGTTATTGCAAAAAATTCTGGATTGTTGTAGATAGTAACAAAGAGTATTTTGGCACTTTCATTTCTGGGCTTAAAGTGACATCTGGCTAATGAGGACCAGAATAAGATTCTTGCAAGGAAATGATGTTCCATGAAAATCCTGTGCAGGGCACTTATATTTTTTCTCTGGAACAACTGATTCTGGCCACTCTAGGGAAGGGTTGCTGACTTCAGGTCAGCAAAAATTCACATTTTTCTTTAGGACTGGACCATTGTTACCAGCCTGGTATAGCCATTTGTGGCTGTGATGGGTGCAGCCAAGACCTTGTTGAGAAAACAGCAGCAATTTTTCATCAGTGCACCCTTCAGAGGGCAGCTCATGGTTTGTGACTGGCCAATGGCTGGGTAGAGCTTTCACAGAAAAATTGTTAATTAACTGAAGAATCACAGAAATAATAGAAACATAGAAGGGGTTTAGTTGGAAGGGACCTTGAAAATCATTTCATTCCGACCCCATGGAAGGGACCTTCCATGGTCCCAAATTGCTCCAAGCCCTGTCCAAGCTGGCCTTGGACATTTCCATGGATGGGACAGCCACAGCTTCTCTGGGCAACCTCACAGCCAAGAATTTCTTCCTAACATCTCATCTAAATCTCTTATTTTTTAGTTTAAAACCAAGATGAGAGTTGATTCAAAAACCTCTCCCCTGAACTTGTTTTTTTGTAGTTTTTGTATGGCTATGGCTCAGGAGGATGAGATTCATCATGGCAAGTTTTTGTCACCCCAAATGAAACCTCTGGTCCATAATCTCCATGTAGAACCCTTTTTTAGGGACTAACTCCCCCAGAGGGCAATTCCACCCCACCTATTCCAGCCATCTATCTTAGGACAGAGCAAGCTGATCTTCTGTGGCCCTGATGATTCTGTTACAAGGTCAGAGAGGGTTTGGGTGATACCGGTAACTGAATTCCTAACTTCAAGGTGTTCCAGGGAGATTAGATGAACTCCATTGAACGCTGGTTTCTGCCATGAGCATGTGTGAAATTCCAGTCCTGGTGAATCCAGAGGAGGTTTTTTTGTTCAATATCGATTGAAGTCCTGCAGCCTTGAGAGCCTGTTTAAAGCTGGAATGGTGTGAACTGGCACAGCTCCATAGCCTGGAGGATGGGGACGGCAGGTGACAAATGTCACACTAACGATGTTACAGCTCAGAGGTGAACCCTCAGCTCGTTTGTGGTTGGGGAAGCTGCAGGAGCTGCTGCTTGCACACAGTCGGGGCTTGAGAAGTCTGCTAGTACCTACACGTCCTCCCAAAATCTTAATTGTGCTGATCCTCCAGCAACCCTGACTCCAGGGAACTTTCTAACCACGCTCTGGAAGCTTCCTTCTTGCCCTGCTCTGCTGCAAACCTCCCCAGTGAGAAAGCCTCTGTCTGCAGACTGATTTCATAAGAGCAAGCCTGGGTGTTTCATCAGGCTTTTGGGGATGTGTGCTCGGAGGAGCTGACCTGGAAATGCGGAGGTTTCCCCAGAAAACCCTAAGCAACTGGGGGACATCATCACACCTGGTCTCCAGTGACCTCCAGAGCTCCATGGCAACTTGGTTTTTATGGTGATTTCCCCATTCTTACCTTTATGGCAAAAGTGATTACAGCTGAGTTTCTAAGTTAGTGCAAAATTTCAGCTCTGGAAAATTTAAACAGAATTTTCCTAATTTTTCTCCAGTTGAAGCATCCATCTGTGTTCCTGTAGCTCCACAATGTCTGAACACCCTTCCCTTTGCTTTGCTCTTCTTTGCATCATGTTTCCCCTAGGATTTAAGAAACTCTTTCATTTGTTGGTGCAGTGCAGTCCATGCCTTGTTTAGAAAGTCAGAGGGAAAGGTGGGAGCAGCAAGCTCAGCTCTTTAGCATAAAACAGGTCCATATTTCCAGTGCTTTCTTATAAATACTGACAGCTTGATCCCATAGGTGACTGGAGTCTCCTGCAGCCCTGAATGGATGAGGTTTAATTGCCAAATATTCTGTGTACAGTGAATTTAGTAAAGGTAGAATTAGCCCTGATGGAAATTTTTGTATCCATCCATCCATCCATCCATCCATCTATCATCCATCCATCCATCCATCCATCCATCCATCCATCCATCCATCCATCCATCCATCATCTATCTATCTCTGTGTTTGTCTCAGTCTGTGAGCTGAGTTCCCATCCCAGGAAATTCCAGCATTAGTGATTGAAAGTTCAACCCATCTGAAAGTGGATCTGAGGTGTAAAAGTCTGTGGGCTCATTTTTTAGGATTGCAGTGAGGATTCCACCACATTTTCCCCCTATTGGGGAAATAGTTGAGCTGAAGTGCATTTTTGGGAAGAACTTTGGGTTGAGATCTTGAAGATGTCAAGAGGCTGGCAGAATCCATCCTTTCTATTGAGGGATTTGGCCAGTTGGGGATTCATCAGCTTCATCACACTTCAGGTCTGCTTCTGAGCTGAGTCTGGTTTCAGAGAACTGGTTCCCATTTCCCTTCCAAACTGGAAAAAAATGCTTTGTATAATCCGAGTTTCTGGTTGGGAGTTTGTCATTTCAAGAGTCCTTGGAGCAGGTAATTCCAGCAGTGTCCAATGGACCCTGTGGACCACTGGAGGTCTGGAATGAAGCGTTCCTGTTCTCTGTCCCAGGCTGGTGAGGTGAGCAGGACCCTGCTCATGGTCACAACGCTGCTGATCACACCTGTCTCGGGAGCAGAGAGCAGAGGTGGGATGGGAGAGTAAAACTCTCAGTGTCTGCCTTGAAAGTTCTCACTTCTAATAGTAAAGAGGTTGAGTTTGTGACTTAGGCTTGACTTAGACCTGACTGGGCTATCATGGCACCCATGACTAAGGACCTTTGGTGACCTTCATTTGTTATTTCCTGCCTCAGAAGCAAAAGTCCTATTTAGGACCTATTTTTTATTAATTTATTATTATTATTATTATTATTATTATTATTATTATTATTATTATTATTATTATTATTATTATTATTATTATTATTATTATTATTATTATTATATTTATTCAGCTTAGTTAAAAACTTATTTATTTGTGAGAAATAAATGCTTTTTACTGGTTTCTACTCATCACAGCCCCGTTGTAAGGGATGCTGCCTGCTCTGGTGAAACAAATCTGCTGCTCTTTGATACAAGCAGCTCTTAATGCTTTAAGCTGGGAAAAAATTAGGGAGTTTAAGGGGTTTTTTTATTGTTACCACTGTTAGATTTGTACAAAGTGGAAAAAATTAAGGAATTTAAGGGTTTTTTTTTATTGTTACCAGTTAGATTTGTACAAAGTGGAGGGCTTTGGAGCAATACTGAAGTCCACCTTGTCGTGGCACCTCCCAGCACAGAGGGGCACCTCTGTGACCTCTCCCTCTCCTCAAATACAACTTTTAGTCAGTTTTGTACTGCCCGAGGCTTTGGGAGAAATTAGAATCCAGGTCTCAGGGTTTGCCTGCGTGTGGAAGTCCCAGCAAATTAAAGTCCTGATCGAGTTTCTGCGGTGCAGCAAGTTACCACACATCAGCTGACCCCTGGTACCTGTCTGTGTGCTCACTAGCCTGCAGCTAGTGAGGTAATTAGACTTTGCTTACCCACAATAAAAAAGGGTTAATTTAAATCACATTCGCCAGCATTTGCTGTAGGCTAGGGATTCGCATGTGTAGGATTGCTGTGGGTCAGCTAGCACCAGGCAGTAATTTGAGCTGCTCTCTTGCTTGACCATGAGATTGAGCCCTAAGTGGGATTTGTTGTGGTGTCTGAGCAGTGATTCCTTCAGGATGCGCTCCAGGACACCCACGCTCAGACTCCTGCAGCAGAGACATCTCTTCCTGTCTCCTCTGTGGTCGATAAGGAGGAGAAATGGGTGATTGTAGTGAGACATGATTCTTACCCTAAAGAACTTTTAAAAAAAAAATGGGATGAAAACACCTTGAACTGTGCCCTCAAATGGTGTTTTTAAATTCTCTTAATTGCTGAGAGGGAAAGCTGGATGGCTGTCTCAGATGGAGACCACTCCATGCCTCCTGGAGGTCATCAGCTGGGTGACAAATGGATTACAATGGACAAATGGATGACAAAATCCTCCCTTTACAATTTTATCAATGAGTTTTGTCACAGATGATGAGGATCTTGTGCCATCCAAGGACCTGCCTCTCAAAAGGCCTCAGGTCTCCCAGAGATCCCATGTCAGACCTGCTGATATCTCAGAATCTGTGGCCTAAATCTGGAGCACCTTTCAAAGGAGAATTGCTGACTTTGAGACATTCTCTTGCAGATTATTCAATTGCTTCTGACTGTGTTTCAGGGTTTGTGAGGGACAGGTAGGAATCTGCTTCCAGTCCTGGTTGCTCTGTGATGCTGTCCCATGTAGGTAAATCATTAGTGATTTCTATTTAAATCATTAGTGATTTCTATACATTTTATAGGTGTTCATGATGACTCAGAGAGCTGGGAATTCTCTGCAGGGTGCAATTCCTGCCTCCATGTGAGCCAAAATCATAGAACTGGTCAAGTTCCAAGGCACTGAGTGAACAGGAGATGAATGAAGAGGCTTTGAGCTTAGAAATAATGTCCCAAGCACTTATTTACTCTTTCTAATCAGAATCTTTCAATAGCCTGTCCAGTGCTGCCAGTTTCATTTCCCTAACATAGATAACCTTTTCCAAGTTTCCTTCCCTAATGCAGATAATCCTTTCCATAATCTCAGTTTTGGGATGCCTAATATGCTAAGCAGGGAAAAGGACTAAAGATTTTAGTCCTGTGGAAATAGTGAATTTCCAAAGAGAACAGTGATAACCCTCCCTGAGAGTTTTGATATTTGGTTAACTGCAGGTGATTAAAACCATTTGAGATTTCCCTGGAGTCCATATGCAGCTTTCCCACAGGTCCCTCATGATCTTGTGTTGTGTAAGAATCTCATAGAGGGGTTTTCACATGGAAATATTTAGGAAATATTTAAATAATTTAATTTATTCCTGAGCTTCAGATCCAGATATTTTTATTTGGCTTTCTACCAGAGTGATCCAAGTCAGTGGAGGTTTAAGGCTCCCTGTAGTTGTGCAGTGCCATGCAAAGGGGTGCTTTGTGTCACCCCAGGAATCCACATGATTTAGGGAGCCAGGCTGGAGCCAGGTGGGTGCTGGAAAGCAGCTCAAATGGTACTCAACACACCTGTGCTCAAGCAGTTGAATTCCAGCCTGAGAATTCAACATGTGATAAACTATGAGGGGGGGAAAAAGAAATAAATATCCAGAGAATTTCAAGCAGGCGAGTACAATTTCTCCCAAAAGGCAGCTCTTGGGAGGTTTGCTTTGGAATGTCTGCTGCCTGGCTGGAAATGGTGTTATGTAAAGTGAGGCCAGCTAACTTCTGTGCAGCAGTGAAGGTTTATCCTGGGAATAAATGGGAATGAGGGCTGAGAGCTCTGCTAGCCTGGCCATGGAGCTCTTGGACATCACAGGGAGCTGTTATCATTGAGACAGGGGGGTGAAATACAGAATTAGGGAATTCTGGAATGTTAAGGGGCTGGGATGGATCTGGAGGATTATCCAGAGGGTCAGGCTGTTCCAGACCTTTCCCAGCCTTGAGAACTTCCAGGGCTGGGGCATCAACAGCTTCCCAGGGCAACCTGAAAATAGGAAAGAAAAGGATGACCAAAATATGAAAGAAAAGAATGAGCCCTGTGTTTTGGTTCAGCTAATTTGGGTCAGGTTGAGCCAATGTTCAGGGAAGTGGAAGTTCATTTTGATGTGTGGAGGTGAAGGAATCCCACACTTTCCTTACACTGGTAGCCTACTACCTGCCACTGACCCTAAATTGACTTTAAGTAGTTCTCACTTTCAAGAGTAATCGAGTAGCACTGATTTAGATCTGGCTCTGATTATTGTTGGAGAGGAAAATTGAGGTGTTTGTCTTACCTAGAAGGATAAGTCATGGCGTTACACAGGATAATCTTCAATTTACCACCAGAAGCAGCTGCTCTAAAGGCAGGCAGGTTATCAAAGCATTGAGCTTCCTTTGCAACAAAAAAAAAATGCATCATCCTCAGATGACTGATTGCAGCAGAGCTGCTGTGGCTTGACACGTTCACAGCCCTGCAACACCTGTGCATGACCTCAGCTTAATCCAGAGTCAAGGGCAAAGGAAGGGATTTAAGCCTCACCGTCTTGGTGGAGGCTCGGAGCACACACGCATGGACAGTTGCAGCAGCTCTGCTGGCAGGCAGCAACTTGTGAATGACTTGATCTCATTCATTGTGCTCCAGTACCTTGCTTCTCGTCACCTTGGTGAGCAAACAGAGGCAGGCAGAGCCGCGGCCTCCGCCTTTATGGAAAGCGTTGCCGTGCCGACACGTGCATGTGCATCCAGGGCAGGGAACGGGCTCTGCACGGGCACACAGCCCTCAGATGGGCCTGAAATGAGGGGTGACAGGCCAGCAGAACCCATAGGAGGCTGTTCTCAGCCAAGGATGGGGTTGGTGGGGTGATACAGCGCACCTGGACTGCAGGGCTGCTGTGCTGATGTGCTCACGCAGACCCATGGGAGGGAACAGGCTATGAAAAGGCACATACTCCTCAACTGAGTCTGAAATGAGGGGTGACAGGTCAGCAGAACCCACAGGAGACTGTTCCCAGCCCAGCATGGGGCTAGTGGGGTGATACAGCACACCTGGACTGCAGGGATGCCGTGCCAATGCGCACACGCGCACGGACCCATGGCAGGAAACAAGCTCTGCACGGGCACACAGCCCTCAGCTGGGTGAAAAATGAGGGGTGACAGGCCAGCAGAATCCCCAGGAGACACATCCCAGCCCAGGATGGGGCTGGTGGGGTGATAGAGCCCACCTGGACTGCAGTGCTGCCGTGCCGATGCGCTCACTTGTGCACAGACCCATGGCAGAGAATGACCTCTGAAAAAGCACATACCCCTCAGTTGAGTCTGAAATGAGGGGTGACAGGCCAGCAGAACCCACAGGAGACTGTTCCCAGCCCAGCATGGGGCTAGTGGGGTGATACAGCACACCTGGACTGCAGGGCTGCTGTGCCAATGCACACACTCGCACGCGGACCAATGGCAGGGAACAGGCTCTACATGGGCACGCAGCCCTCAGATGGGTCTGAAATGAGGGGTGACAGGCCAGCAGAATCCCCAGGAGACACATCCCAGCCCAGGATGGGGCTGGTGGGGTGATAGAGCCCACCTGGACTGCAGCGCTGCAGTGCCGATGTGCGCACACCTGCACGCGGACCCACGGGAGGGAACGGGCTCTGCACGGGCACCAAATCCACCCAGAGATCTCCCCACTCCTTCTCCCAGCCCTGGCCGGACCTCATGGCTCACTGCACAGGGACCCTCATGGTCCTTGGGCAGGAGGAGCTCCATGAAATGAGTCAAAAAATGGAGCTCGGCCAAGCTGTGCTGAACTTGCTGAATTTGCCCTTCGGCTGAGTAGGAAATGAGGGGTGACAGGCCAGCAGAACCCCCAGGAGACACATGCCAGTCCAGGATGGGGTTGGTGGGGTGATAGAGCCCACCTGGACTGCAGGGATCCATCCCCTGCCCGTGCCAGGGAGGTGTTGACAAACTGGAGGGCAGGCAAAGAGTGAGGGGAATGGAAGGACTGATGCTGATGGGCAAAGATTGGTTCTAGGTGCTAATCTGGGCCACAGAATGAGAGGATAATGGCTCTCAAGCATTTTCAGGTGTATGTGTGGGAAATGGATTTATAGAAAATCCTTAAAGCTTGATGGAAGGTTTACATGTATGCAGTAGGGGAAAGCAAGGAGGGATCGCTCTGCAGGGTACCAGGAGCACAACTTGGAGAAGGAAAGAAAGAGGAATACCAGTGAAATACCAGAGAAAACAACTTGCCTGCATGCTCTACAATCTAGAATCTACAATCTAGAATGACAGTGTAGAGGAGTGATGTTAAAATGATGGAAGTATCACAATTTGGTTTATTCAACATGAACCCAGGCAAGACCTGGGGAATGTGTGATGTAGTTTCCATTTTATGGCTGGTACCAAATGAGTGATGTTTTACTGGAATTCAGTCAGGGTTTATCTTCAGCTGGTGAGAATTACCCAGAGGTGCCCTGACTTCAGTGAAGCAGTTGCAGAATCCAAAGGAATGGGAGAGGCGATGGAAGGGCTGGAATTCAGGATATGACTGGATGGACCCTCCAGGCATTTATCTGTGCCTCAGCCTCAGGACTTGGGCATTCTCTTGTTTGGATACAAAATGGAGAAATTGCCAATTTGTGACTTTGTGTCCCAGGGATAACAAACTGCACAATTATAATTTCCCACCGACTGCAGTAATTCGCTGTGACCAGGTTCGAGTGCCTTCAAGTCAATAATGAAATTTACCTTCTAACCTGATCAGTCACTGTATTCAGTGCCCACAACACTGGAGAGGCGTGGGTTTGATGGGAGGACTGCTCAGTGTCAGGAATTGGTTGGATGGTCACTTCCAGAGGGTGGTGGCTCAATGTCCACATGGAGGTCAGTGACACCCAGAGTTCCTCAGGGGTCTGTGTGGTGTCCAGTGCTGTGTAATTCCTTTATCAGGGACATGGATCAGTGGCATTGAGGGAACCCTTAGCAGACAGGACCAAGGTTGCCCAGAGATGTGGATAACCCATCCCTGGGAGCATTCAAGGCCAGGTTGGACAGGCTGTGAATAACCCCCCATGTGCCTGGTCATAGCAGGGGGGTTGGACACAGGAACTTGTCCCTTCCAACCCAAACCATTCTGTGATTCCACAAATGGGAATTCTCTCACTTAGGTTGCCATAACTGGGTTGTGATTGAGTTGCTGCCTGTAAGAACCTTTCCTTTCATCAGATCTCTGGGTGAATAGTCAGGCTACATTTAGGTAATTACATTTTTAGGTGGTTTATGTTTGGTGAGATGGGTCCTACCTGAGCTGCAAATGAGCTTTTGAGAAGCACCTGAGTGCATGAGAACTGGGAATTCTTTGTCAGAGCCCCTCAGCTCTGGCCAAAACTCTCTTTTAGCTTTTCCTGAGAGGCGATGAGGTGAAGAATTGATCTGGTGCCACTCAGAGGAGCAGGACACGGATACTCCCCTCCTTTGGGCACACCCTCAGTGTGTGAGGTGGTCATTTCTCAGCTCCCCATTATTAAAGGGTGTGAAAGGGCTGTACCCACAGCAGAGGCACAAAGACTCTCAGGATCAGCATTGTTTAAGGACTGTGGCACTTCTCTCTTTAGCACCCTGCTGATAAGGAACCAGCATGTTCCTTAATCAAAGATCTGGGGTTTAACAAGAGGCTCCTCAGAGAAAATGGCCAAAAATGCACATAAATGTAGCAAACAGGGTTTATTGATTGACCTGGCAAGATACTGGTAGGAGGAGGGCATATGGAACTTGAAAACTGATTTTTGGGGTCTCCATGAGTGTGATGGAGCCCCAGTGTGCTCTTGGCTGTGGGGTTACATCAGATCCCTGTGTGAGTGCAGCTGGAAGGAAGGAGGAAGGGTTTTGCCATCAGAGCCAAGGTGGGGCTGGCATCCTTAGGGACACACTAAATGCTGTTAAGGACCTGAGTGCTGGCTTTCTGGAAGTCCAGCAGTGCTGTTTGTCCCCAGGGAGCTGACAGGGATCCCTGGGTTCCAGCAGCCTGGCCATGGCGCACCCTGTGCTGCTCCGAAATGCCCTGGGATGAGATTTGCACAGAAAGGACAGAGCAGGGATGAATTGTGTCTGTGCTGAGCTCAATCCAGCTGAGGCAAGCTCGGCAGCAGGATCTCACCCTCCCCATCTCTCGAGTTGCTGTTGATCATTGCTGCCCCGAGATGTGCAGGGTGTCTCTGCTTCAGCCCATGCAACTGGAGAACGAGTCTGGACTCTTCATTTTTCCGTCTTGAGGTTGTTTATTAATTCTTATCTATAAAATTTTCTTTCTGCCCAGCCAAAACCTGCTCAGCAGGGCAGCCACAGGCACTATGTGTTGTCCTTTTATACTACAAACTACGTATGTCATATTTACACTTAATTCCCAATACCCATCACCTATGTTAGACAGTGAACTTCTACTCTAAACCAATCCCAAAGTGCCAACATCACAGCAGAAAATGGAGAACAAGAAGAAGGAAGGCTGGACACATCCAAGTTCCTTCTATCTTGTCCCCATAACCCCCATACCAAAAATCCTAAAATCTACATTTTCATCCTGTGAATATTTTATTATTAAACCATTCAAACCTGTGTGACTTTCATGTCCTCATACAAAGTTGGCAATTCGCTACAAGGGTCCAAATGAAATCCCCAGATGTTCTGGGCTGCATGCCAGGGTCTCTGAGCCCCTCAATGGGGTCCTTGGCAACTCTGGACATCCAAAGGGATGTGCTGAGTTCCCACACCCATCCAGCTGGCAGCCAAATCCGCCCAGAGATCTCTCCACTCCTTCTCCCAGCCCTGGCTGGACCTCGTGTCTCACTGCACAGGGACCCTCGTGGTCCTTGGGCAGGAGGAGCTCCATGAGATGAGCCAAAACATGGAGCCTCCACCCCGCGTTGGCCGAGCTGTGCTGAACTTGTCTCAGCTGGAAGCCACTGTTTGCATGCTTTCCCATAGCTACTGGAATCTGTTTGATTCCAGGCTGAGGTGTGACACGCAGCTCCTGGATGGGAGCTGGCCCTGTGGATTTGGATTGTCTCCCAGGTGCTGAATTATCCAAGGGAGAAGCGCATTTTTCTTCACCTTCGTGGTGTGGTATCTCAGGATTGGGGGTTTGTGAGGAGTTAAGATCTCAGGCATGCAACATTTTGGGGCTGAAGAAATCCTTTTTTGACCCAATACCTGCTCTCACAGCCCCCAGGTAGGAGCTGTGTCAGGCTCATGGCAGGAGCTCTGCCATGCCCCAGCATTCCCCAGATTCCTGGGTCATTAAACAGCTCTGAGAAGCTCCAAGGTTATTATCAATTATGCTGGTATCTAGATTGGTCCCTGCTCTGCCACCTTATCAGTAACAAAGCCATAAAGCTGCCCTTTGGGATTCTTCTTATCTCCTCACTTGGATCAAATCCCCAATCTTGGTTGCCCACTAAGTTGATCTCATCTGCACGGGGTATCCAAAAGCTGCCAGCAGCTCTGCAAAGGGCTCAGGCTGTAAAACCATGGCCAGAATCCTGATTTACTCTATCCAAAGCCCTCTGCAGCCAGCTCTTTCCAGGAAACACTGATTTCACTCCAAGCTCATTGAAGTGATGCCCTTCCAATGAGGGGAACTGGCAAAATCCTTTTTGATTTCCAATCTTCAGAGCTGAGCTCCTGGTGGGGACAGCCTGACCAGCCTGACCACAATTCCTTACCTGTGTCTGTGAAAAAGAGGAGAAATAGCAGAAAAAACAACCTGAAGAATGATATTATCCAAAGTTAAAGGTTTGACTTGGCTGCCCCAGTGGTTTTTTTCCACCTATCCTAAAAAACCCCACAAACAGAAGCTCCCAAGTGGTTTTAAAGGGGAGCTGATAAAAGTAATAATTATTTTATACATCACTAATAATGTACAAACCACATGCAACAGTGGATGAACTCAAACGTTTAAAATGAGTGTGAGGCTCAGGGATCTGATCTGCACCAGGTTTGTGTGATTCTCCTAAGGCAAATCTGCTCAAAACTTTTGTGAGCACCAAATCTTAGACAATTGTCTGAGTCTTCCCTGGGTCCCTACCTGTGCTTTCTCCTGGATTTTTCTTGTTGACTATCATTTAAGAAGTTGCAGAAATAGAAAGAATGGGTGAAAATATGTTAAATGTACACATTGTGCAAAGACACGGCTGTGTCACCCCTCTGCTCTCATTTCCTATCTCAGTTTATTGTTTTGGAGTCAGATCCATCCAGTTGGAGAGGCAGAGGCTTCCTGGAGGTCTTTTTATTGGAAATCTCTTACTCTGGAATAGGTTTTGGATCAGGCTATGGATCAAGCCTTCCTCCTGCATGTCCAATATTATTTCTACTCCTGCTAAAACATCCCTAAAGGTCTTTGTCAATTTAGCAACTGATATGAAAACAGTAGTTTCCATTAAAAACAAGTTTTTGATTAAATATCTCAGTGGATAATTTTGGTTGATAAAGTAGAGCTGGACACAGATTTATTGAAAATTTGACCTGAGAGGGTTTTTTTTTGTTTTGGTTCTGGTTTACTTATTTATTTATTAAAATTCTTGGAGATTTTAATGGTTTTAAATTATGGAAGTCTTAAAACACTTGGAGCAGCCATTTCTTCAGAGCAGGGTCCAATGTTGAAGCATCTAACACAGGGAAACCTGGGTCATGCGTGGGATTACTCATTTTCCTTGCATTAAATCTAATCCTTATGAAAACTTTCCTTGAGCCAAACACTTAAACCACATGTTTAAGCACGTGGGACATCCTGTCCTTACATTCTTGCTTGTGTCTCATTGATCCATCTCTCAGGGTAAATCAGGAACAAATGGAATTGACCCAGGAGGGGGGAAAAGGAAATTTCCAGCCCCTCACCACCTGCCCTGCTTAGCAGAGTGAGTTGAAAGGTTGAAAACTTAAAAAAACCCTCAGATCAGACAAGACTTGAGTGGAAATGCAAAAAACAACAGCGTTTGGTGTTGTTCCAGAGATTAAAAGGATAAAATTTATTGATGAAGTGGGGAGATTCCTAAATAGAAGTAGAAGTGAAGCCTCCCTCACCCAAAATTGTGTTTATAGGCTTCCCACAGTGGAAGTGAGGTTTTCATAACCACTGACAAATAGCTGGTTGTAGGCAGAGACAGGATGTGCACCTCTGGAGCTCTGCTAAGAACACCCACCCAGTGATCCGTCAGCAGTTCACCACTGAAATACACTAATGAATACTCATTCATTAATAATCTATCACCTACGTGTCAACAGCTCTGTCCTTAATTCCCTAATGGAATGGCTGTTTCCACGGATGGGGATGGTGATATTATTCCCACTTCACAGGAAGGAAATTGAGGCAAACCAAAATGCCCCCAGCCCACAGTGGCATGCTCACACCTTAATAACTGCATCACCTTCTCTTCTAATTAAGGTAATTTACTGATAGAATTGATCCATGTGCACACTGGGGTGATTATTATCTCCAATCCAGCGTTGGGACAGTTTCATAACCCACCCAATCTGTCAATGCTGAAGGTTCTCCATCTCCAACAAGAGGGCTGAGAATTTTTGTTGCTCAGTGCTAGGGAGGCTCCTATGTGTGCTTAATCCAGAATTGGGACCCTGAAATTGAAATTATCACTCTTAAGTTAAAACACACACACATAACACACACCAAAAAAAAAAAAATTCTGGGGAAAATCTGCTGCAGTTCTGATTGGCAGTGTTTGATGATTAAAAACATGATTCATCCAAAAACAACCCACGCCTTGCAGTCTGTTCCCAGAGCTCTGGCGCCAACCAAATTCTGGGTACCCAAGAGACATTTCTGTCCTGTCACAGCAAGCAGCATGGGAATTGCAGCAAGGCAATCCCTTCCCCTGTGCGGGCACAGGGTGTCTTTCACAACGCTGGGGACCCAGGGTCCAGTCTCACTTACAGGAAAGCCCTGGGTGCAAAATCCTTTGTTGGGCAGGATGCTGCTGCACAATGAATGGAAGGGCCACGGCTGAGGTGTTCCCAAATGGTTTTTAGTTGAAGACCCTTGCTGATAAGTGATTAGATGCTCTCGACAAAAGGTGGTGCTAAAAGGATCAAGGAGGAAAGTCGGTGCTGAGTGGGAGCAATTTGCTGGTGAGAATCAACATCCTTATTCCTGTAAGGCTGGAGAAGGCTGCTAATTCCAAGGCATAAATCCCTTTGAGGCTTGCCACATCCCCGGTTTCAGCCGACACTGGGATGGGTTAAAAGCAGGAGGGGCAGCATTGTAAAGCCATGATCTTATCCCAGCCTCATCCAGCTCGCTATTTATATGGTTGTAGATATATTGCATCCCATTGTCTGGAGGCAGAACGTGGTGCTCAGCCCTTTGAGGGCTCGTGGGGAATGCTGCTCTGATCAGGGGATTTTACAGCACTCGGTGATAGGGGACTTTGTGGCCTGGAGCCGTGGAGCATCTCAGCCTGATCGTGTCAGATTCCTGCCCGAAAACAATGAGGGGCCTGAGTCACTACTTGGGTGGGAAAGCTCCAAGGAAATCTCGGTATGACTCTGTATCTTCAGGACCATTAGGAACATGAGGGCTACACCTGGTGGCTCCTTTGTCAGCTCTAACAACCCCTGTTTGAGTTAGAGCATTCAAAGAGATGACCTGGGTGGCATTTCCTAAAATTCCTGTGGCTCACATTCAGTTCTTAAACCTCAGAGGAATTTATTGGAACCTACTGTAATGTCAATGAATAATTCAGGTTAAAACTCTGGTTCTGAGCACCAAAGAGAAGTTTGGTGATATTCAAAGTATCTCTGTGTGTGAATTGCTTCAGTCCCATGTCCAATATCCTCATCTGAAGGGGAGGATGATGTAGGGGAAGGTATGGATCAGTCATTCTACTCAGATATGGATGTCCCTCTGCTTTCCCAGGCCTTCTCCAGCTTTTCATCTGGATGTGACATTTTGGGTCCTGTCCTGATGCCTCGTGCAGGCTGACCTAGAACAGAGGCTGGACAGAGCTAAAGAATAAAGCAAGGATTTATTAAAAGGCCTCCATGGATGCACCTTGGGCAGCACCAGAGCCCAGCCAGGGCTGCACCCAAGATGAACCAAAATGGCCCCAAAATGCACGAGCGCTCCCGGGCTCTCTCCCTGGGATCAGTTCTGCTCCATTTGCACCTTGCAGTTCATTGTCCCATTCCAGCTTTAGCCCAGGCACTCCCACCCTGCTTGTTTTTCTCTCTCCAGCCCACGGGGTTTGTGCTCCTGGGCTGAGATTTGGATCATTTGTCCTTGGTGCCCAGCTGGAGCAGGAATTGTTTTGTCTCCCTGCTCTGTGCACAGAGCTCACCATGCCCTGATGTGGAGCCCAGACCCACACACTAAAGCAGCACAGAATCTGAAAAACTCTAAAATTTTTAAATAATACAGTATAAAAGCTATTTTATATAAATTTTAATATATAAAAATTTATATAATTTTATGTAATACCATATGCAAGCTAAACCTGAGGCATCTGTGCTCCCCTGTGCTGGGTTCTGGGTCATTCCCTCCTCCTTTGGCCTCCCTCTCCAGCCCTGCTGTGCTCAGCATTCCCATCCTGGGCTCAGTTCCCAAATCCCCACATCCCCTTGTGGATTTTCCAAGGCTCCTGTCACCGCCACAAGCCTGGATGGCACCTGGGCCATGGAGGTGGCATTGGGGGGTGACATCCTGACCCCCCTCTTTGTGCTGCTGCCCTGCCCGTGTGATTCCCTCTCACCCCTCTGATGTTTCCACGTCCCTCAGGCTCTCTCAGTGATGATGTGGACGTTTTGGGGCTGTTGGTAAGAAAGTTCAATAGCACTGAGGTGATCTCAAGGAGTTCCTGTTAAAACCAGCTTTGTTTGATGGCATTGCTCAGCAGGGTGACACTGGAGAGTTGTCACCTCCCCATGTATTTCTTTTGTACTATGCTCATCCTAAGTATGACCATTTTGAATTCTTTATTCCCTCCTTTGCTTTATATTCTGACTAAAAATGCTGTACCAACATCACTTTTATCACCTCTGTTTAACAATCTCATTTAAAAATTGCACAAAATTAGTTTTCCATAGAACTGTGGTTGCTACCACTAATTGTATTACAATTTTTCCATCCTCTGTGGGTTCAGTCTTGCATCATCCAATTCCCTTTTGGGCCAGATAACAGATTTACAGTTATCCATTTGCTCTTTAACAGCACAGTGGATTCCTAACCTATTTGGCATTCTCTTGTTTTCCATCATCACTTGGAGATTTATTACAAATGTTAACAGTAGTTATCCAGAAATATCCAAGATTCCCTTCCTTCTTTATCTCCTTGTTTATCTCCAGGAAGTTAATACATTATTAGGGACTACAAATGTGTGTTTGAATATCTCTGTATGTTCTCTAACAACACATCAAACAATTATTTATTGGTCATCCTCAATGTTCTTAGCACTGCTGACCATGGATTATCCACTATGGGCTTTCCTTATCACTTATCTGCCTTTTGGTGTGCTAATTTATATTCACCATTTCCCACTCTTCTCACCTGATCTTTGAGTGAGAATCTTTGAGAATTGGGGTGAGTGAGGTTCATGAGCAGTGCTGGGAGCTTTTAAACCACCCCATGGGATTTCGTCTACATTTCTTTTCTTGGCTTTTTTTGTAAGAGCAAAGGTGAATTAGGCATTCACTTTTCATAAACTTCATTAAACTACATTTATTTTCTTGGGTTTTTTTGTAAGAGCAAAGGTGAATTAGGGAATTGCATTCACTTTTCTTAAACTTCTCATGCTCTACCTGGACAGATTTTTCTTTTACCCTGTAGTAGTGCTCCTGTATCCCAGTCCCAGTAGAATCATTGATTTCTTAGAACCAGCAAACATGTCCTTTTGTTTTTAATCATTCACCAAACCAAAAAAAAGAAAAAGCTTTCAAAACTTTTTCAGAGCCCTCCCAGCCCCCTGTTGTAATTTTGCCTTTCAAGACCTTCCCTGTTATTTATGATTATGCCTTAGCAGTTGCCAGTTCCAAGGAAGTGGAAAGGTTCCTTGTCCTGAGCACCGTGTGTGCACATAGCAAGAGACAGTCCCTGCCCTGCAGCACTTCAAATCTAATCTAAAGAGACAGAAAAAAAGGTGGGTGAAATGAAGAATTATTAGTATGGCACGGTGTTAGCAACTCCTTACCCCGGATCCCTGGCAGCTTTCCAGCCCCCAAAAGGACAGGAGTGCAGGTATTTCTTTTCAAGGTAAATCAGAGCAGAGCAGGGTTTTTTTTTTTTGTGTGGAAGAAAGTTCTCCACCCTGATTTTGCCACAGAGGAAGGGGTTTTTATTCTTTATTCTGGGAATTTAGCACTTTTGAAGCAGGGGTCTACCAGAGAAGAGGCAGTGGCTGTGAGCAGATGCTGAAGGCTCTCCTGCTGCTGTATCCGAAAAAAAAAAAAAAAAAATAAAAATAACAGAATGCACATTTCTGCAGCTGGGAAACTGAAGGGAGCATTCCCCTTCTCCCTGTCGAGATTTGACATGTGTGGACACAGACAAGGAGTGGGGTTTGCTCAGGCAATGCACCAGTGCTGACTCCTGCTATTCTGCTCGCTGCTCTTCGCTCTCTCCTTCTGCTGCCTCCCATCCTACCTCATTCCTGGCCCCTTCTCTCCTTCTTTCACCCCTTCATGTCCTGCCTGAGTGCAGAAAATGAGCTTTTTGCAGCAGGAATCATCTCCCTGACTCTTCTCCACCGAGCTCTTAACACAATGGGAGCCCTAATCTCAGACTCAGGTTCAAGGCATAATAGTAATAATTATTGTTGTTATCGTTGTAATAACAATGATGGAAAGATTTAGAGAAAGCAAGGGGAAAAAAAATGTTGCTAACAGCAAGGGAAGATTACCCTGATCCTGGAAAGAGGTGTGTATCAGCAACTTTTAATCACCAGATAGGCTTCCTCTTCCAGGGTGGGGTGATGCAGGAGTCTGGGAGCTCTGCTTGTGTTCCCTGATGGAGCATGTGCTGGGAGCTGTGGGAGTGGGTCAGTCAGGGTGCAAAAAGGAGTTTTCCTAAATTCAGGTGCCCAGAAAGCTGGGTAATGGACTGCAGGAATCTGTCCAGGTCCATCAGCAGACAGTGGTTTAGGCCTCACAGCAACAGAGGTCAATGTTTGGCCGCTTATGGGGTTTGGATCTTGGGGTTAACAGCCAACGTGGGCATGTGGGGCTTTCTCCCCCTCTCCTTTCTTTGGAGCACAGCAGATAAATAGCTCCAGGTGAAGGCCTGCACATTCTTTATGAAGCAAAACGTGCTGTCGGTGTAAGGAGGCGAATGTGTGGCCCGGGGCACCATGTGCAATGTAATGTGTCTCGAGTCCCTTGCACGGGCTTGTTTGAAATATGTGTCAATAACAGCAGCAGCAGCTTGCTGCTCAGAAAGGAAAAGGAGGTGAGCTGTGCTGGGGAGAGAGGGGAAAGCAGGAGGGCAGGAAGGTCCCCTTGAAAACCCCAAAGCTTCCCCTTCTCCCCACCACCCACTGGATGAGATCAGCCCCATTACAGTGAATACCCAGCACAAACACTTCCAGCAGAGAGCCAATGTGTTCACACACAAACTCTTTTTTACAGCAGAAGCTATAAATGATCTCTTGCAGGGAGAGGGGGAAGCCTCTAATTATTATTTTTAAGGGCATAAACCAAACCCAGGTTAAAAATTATGGGGGGCTGGTTGTCTTCCTCTTCTTGCTTCCTGTTCTAGACAGGATTCAGGTCTCGGTGATTTCAGCAGAGTCAAAATGAGCACCTGCAGGTGCCATGTGTGGAAAGCCACAGTCCTTGTGCACAAACCTCTTTGCCACCACTGCCATGAGAGAGTGGCTCCAGCAGCTCTCACAGGGAGGCTGGGTCAGCACATCCCTGGGGGAATGCTGGATTCTCTGTCTCTGGATATCTCTGCATCAAGAGTGGGCACCTCTCTGGAGGAGGTGATTCAGGCCAGTGCTGTAGAGGAGATGAGTTAATGGGTGGTCTGACTTGGTAATTATACACGTTGATGAATCCATGAGATTACGGTGTTGTTGGAAGGGAGCTCGGCAGAATTCCTGAGCTTTTGTGACTGCCTCTCACCAGTTCCCCTGCCCCAGCTGAGGAAAAACCATCTCACAGGGAGGCAATGAGTGGAACAGTGCTGAATCTTCATGCCAGAATTTTGTGTCCTAGTGAGGATGCCCCTAGCTTGGTCTACAGTGGAAATTGCTGGGCTTGGGTCTTTGCTCCTGTATTTGCTCTATTTCCCATGCAGGGGGTTTCTACCCCACTGCAGCCCCCCTTCTGCTCTCAGCAAGTCTCTGTGGAGCTCAGAGCCAGACCTTTGGCCAGAGGGCCTGGTACAGGTGAACACAAACCTCTTGTTCATCACCTAAAAATCCTGAGGTCGAGGTGGGATTCATCCCGTTGGACACCTTCAGCCAGAGGGTTTGGTACAGCTGAACACAAACCTCTTGTTTTTCGCCTGACTAAATAATCCTGAGGTTAAGGTGGGATTCATCCCATTGGACACCTGCACTGCCAGTAGCTCACAGCTGAGGAATCACAGAATCATGGAATGGTTTGGGCTGGGAGGGACCTTAAAGATCATCTCATTCCACCCCATGTTGTAGCAGGGACACCTTCCATTGTCCCAGGTTGCTCCAAGCCCCATCCAGCCTGGCTTTGGACACTTCCAGGGATGCAGAGGTGGCATCTCCACACTTTCATGGCCATGGAGTCCAGCACTAAACTGGACTTCTAATTGAAACTCCCATCCTGACTAGGCCAAGTTGCTTATCTCCTAGTTGTGTCCAGTTCCTTCCACTGAACACCTGGGACCTGTGGGATGGCTGGCTCTGCTCTGTGTTGTGGCCACCCACAGCAGCTGAGGGTCCCCATTGAGGCTCCCAATCCTGGTGGAGATTCCCAGGGGTACCTGAGACAACCAGGCAGGGCTGGAAGCCACTGCACAGGTCCTACAGAAAACCTGTGGCACTTGGGAGCCCCAAGAGGTGTCCCTGTGCGCTCAGACTGACCCTGAGATATCTCACCAGCTTTTGGAGACTTCACCTGTCCTGAGCTTCTGATTCCCAAACATTATTAGTCGCTGTTAGTAGGAAAAGGAGGTGTAAGAAGGAGCTCCTTGAGGGCACCCTTGATGTTTCTGGTGGATGCTTGGGTGCACCAGAGCAGAGAAATGTTCAACCAAGCCTCCAAACATGGGGATGTGTCAATAGGTGTGTCCATGCGTGGGTACACAAGGGAAGGGAAGGGAGCAGAGAACACCTGATGGTGGCACCAGGGGCAAACACGTCCTTGTGCCCATGGCTTTGCTTCCACTGCCGTTCTCAGCCCTGCAGTTGAGCAATCCCTTCCAAAGAAAGCGTCCTCTCTGCCCTCCTGGTTGGTGATAATTGGGGTGATGTCCTGTAGATGAAGATATCAGAGACCTTTAAAGCCCTGGTGCTATCAAAGCTCCAGGTGTTCCTGCTTTGTGTAAAACAACTGAGCCCTTCTTATTGCTGCTAAATCCCCTTCTGCTCCTCTGAACCTTGGTGATAATCTGTGGAACTGAGTTCCATTAATTAATTAGTTCGGCATTGTCATAAACCCCAGAGTTGTGCTCTAAGACAGTAATTATAGAGCATCTACACCATGTAGGATGTTATTCCTGCAAAATTCCTTTAAAACTGAACTTTCTCTTGTCCAGGCACTATGGACAATTGAAATTCCTAAATTATTTAATTTAAAGGAAAAAAAGCTGTTAAAATATTGAGTGATTTGTTCAATTAAATATTTCTGGCCAGTCAAAATATCTCCTTTAGACCCCTACTTTCCCACATTCTGGTGCATTTTCACTGGCACAGGTTGCCTGGAGAGGTGATGGGTCCCATGCCTGCAAACATCCATGGTCAGGCTGGATGGGGCTCTGAGCAGCCTGACCTGGTTGGGGACAATCCTGATCATGACCTGGGGGTTGGAGTGGGTGACCTTGAAATCTCGACGCAAACCATTCATACGGAAGCCATTCCGTTATTCTCTGATTGTGTATTTAGGGATTAGGAACATGGAAAGCTGAAAACCAGGGAGTGAGCAGCTCTTTGGTGAGACAGAGCTGCTTCTGCAGTGGTCCCTGTGGCCACTCAGAGCCCACCTGAGATCCATGGACGGCTTTGCTTTGTTTCCCTTCCCACAGAATGGTTTTGTCACCATTCAGATCTCCTGTGAAACCCAATTATGAGCATTGCACAATCCCCCAGATCCACCAAGTGCTTCAGTTCTGCGCAGAAATCCAAGCTGGAAGGAATCCATCTGCTAAGCTGAGTGACCCTGAAGCTTTATTATTATTGTTATTATGCTGAGGAGGGCTCGTCTCTGGTTTCTAAAGTAAACACAGGAGGGATCTTGGCAGAGGAGCCTGCAGCAGAAAGCTGGGACTGCTTTCCCAAATTCTTGGCCGCTTCCCTTGCTGCATGTCAAAGCTGGTATCTGTGCCTAGCAGTGATCAGCCCTCCACGGGCTGATCATGGTGTGGCAGCCTGTCTGAGCTCCCCAGCCACTCTCAGACAGAAATCATTAAGGCCGGGATGCTGCTCAGGTGTGCAGGTGCTGCTGCTGCCACTGGAGATGTTCCCAAATCCTTCCATGCCCCCAGCACTGAGGGGTCCTTGGCTCTTCACCCAAAATCTTGTTCCATCCCCCAGGCCAGAGGTTTGGGGTGGTTTATGCTGCTGCAAGGACAATTCCTGACTCACTTTCTTTGTTCAAAATCTTTCCCCTCCTGCCTGCAATGGGGATGGTTCAGCCTGGACAAGAGAAGGGCTCAGGGTGACCTAACTGTGGCCAAGACCTAAAGGGAGCTACAAGAAAGATGGAGATAAAATATTGACAAGGGCCTGGAGTGGTAGGAGAAGGGGGAATGGCTTCACACTGAAAGAGAATAGGGCTGGATTAGATATTAAGGAGGATTTCTTGCCTGTGAGGGTGCTGAGGCCCTGGCACAGGGTGCCCAGAGAAGCTGTGGCTGCCCCTGGATCCCTGGCAGTGCCCAAGGCCAGGCTGGATGGGGTTTGTGGGATGGTGGAAGGTGTCCCTGCCCATGGCAAGGGATCTGGAAGTAGGTTTAAGGTCCCTTTAAGGTCCCTTCCAAGCCAGGCCATTCTGTGTTTCTCTTTCATGATTCCTCCTCCTTCCCCAGTTTCTTTGCCGTTCACCTGCCTGACCCTTTCCAGATGTTTTCCATCCAGGCCCTGCCTCAGCAGCCAAGGAGTGTCCACCCTGGAGAGCAGTTCTGTTCCTCTGAGGAACATCAGGGCACCACATCTGCCAAACCACCTGGAGAGGAAACTCCTTGAGCCCCAGCTCCTGGTGTGAGAGCATCAAACCCCAGCAGGTTTAGGGACAGAGCCTGGGGAGGAAAGCTTGGTCCTTCCTCTGGTGCTGCACACGTGGTGCCATAATGCTCTAGATGTGTTTTTGGAATTTGGGAAGGACCTTTCATATCAATCACCTTTTTTCACCCAGGAGATTTGGAGAGTAGGTGGCCTGTTTACTTGAGAGTCATAAAATCATGGAATGGTTTGGGTTGGGAGAGGCCTTAAAGCTCATCCCATTCCACCCCATTCCACGGGCAGGAACACCTTCCACCATCCCAGGGTGCTCCAAGTGTCCAACCTGGCCTTGGGCACTTCCAGGGATCTAGGGGCAGCCACAGCTTCTCTGGAAATTCCATCCCAGGCCTCCACCACCCTCACAGGGAAGAATTCCTTTGAACACCTAGTCTAAATCTATATAAATATAAATATGTGTGTATATATATATTTATACAGATATATATAATGTATATATATATTTTTACACCGAGATATATATATCTGTGTAAATAAATAAATAAATAAATAAATAAAATGTGTTTTGGAGAAAGAAAGCCATATATATTATATATTATATATTATATATTATATATGGCTTCCCTTCTCCCAAACAGATTATAAAACCTTGACTTTAGGTTGTTGTCACTGTTGAGGGGTTGCCAAATGGGAGGATTTTCCTTAGCACCCCAAGAAAATGAAGCTGCCTTATGGCTGAAACTTCCCTGCCTGTTCCCTTCACAGGAGAATGAATTTTGGGCTGAAGGAGATCCAGCAGATCCATTTCAGTAAACAGGAGCTGTGTGCAGACAATGCTAAAAGTCAGTGCTGTAAAGCAAATTAAACCTTTCCCTTCCTTCCCTGCACCAGGTTTTATTGTGGTTGTTATTCTTTCTGTTGTGAGAGATGATCTCTGAGAGAGAATTTTTCTCTCTCTCAAGGTGTATACAAATGCCAGGACATCCACTGGCATTTTTCCTGTACCTCTGAGCGACTCATCAGTCTGTACCTCTTTAATTTTACTGAGATCTAGCTGAAACATGTCAAGGAGCCATGAGGATTTTTTCCCATGCAAAGCAGTTTCTTTGCAAAAAAAAAAAAAAAAAAAAAGAAAAAAGAAAATCCAGTTGTTCTGTTGCAGCAGAAATTGCACTTTCATATGAGGAAAAAAAATCATTTTATAACCAGTAAAAAAAGTTTGAGCTTTGACCTCATGGCAGTCTTGTTGATGTTTTAGTGCTAAATAAGAGTTGGTTTCTCTTTGGGCTCTGGTGTTGTTCATGTCCTTCCTCCATGTGGGTTTTTATTGTCTAATCCCAGGTCATCTTTTCCCAAAGAGAGGGAAAGAGAGGATGAGGAGCTCTCTGCCCTCTGCTGCTTTACACATTTTTCTAAAAGCTGGAATACAGATCTGGACAGAAGTTCATCTTTCCTGACCTCCTCTCATGCTCCTTTCCCATATGGCAGGACCAGGATCCAGACAAGTATTCCCATTATTTCCTCTGGCACAGAAATGGTCCTCAGAGAAGGTGTAAGATGTGTTTTTGTCTATTTGTGACTCTGGAACAGCTGATTCCCTCTTGATCCGTCCTTGAGTGGTTCAGAGGCTCTGAATGAGAGGAGAATTGTGACATTTCAGGCCAAAGGAGGAGCAGGTTCCATGATGAATGAGTGATATGAAAGGAAGCACAACCATAATTTATTGCCAAGTACTTAGAAGGTATTTTGATGGATAGTGCAAGTAGATGAAAAGCCCTTTTGGGTTTGGGATTTTTTTTTTCAGTTCATTAGTTCAAAGTGAAGCAACTTTTTCATGGTAGCAAAATCAGGCGTGTGATCAGAAATCCTTTTTTCTCCAAAAAATCAAAACATTTCACTTTGCTTTGAGATTCTGATAAAGATAAACATAAAAGATTTTTACAAAAAATACAATTGCTTGCAATTCCACCCTCTACAAAACTGTTATTTTTACATTGGTCTGAAAAATTAAGCTTATTGTGAGTGGTTGGCAAATATGCCAAACTCAGAAGATTTCAGGGTGGGTTTTTTTGTAATGCAAAAACACTGTGCCCAGTTCTAGGTGGCAGTTTCAGTAGAGTTGATAAAATAATGTAGGAGTTTGCCCTTCCTCAGATGTTTCCGATTTGGACCCAGTGACAATGAGAAATGGCAAATTTCCCGATGAAACTGGAGCTGTGCTGTGGGTCTGCAAAGGAAACAATCCCTGAGGTTGCCCAATCCAAACTTCTAATTTGGTATCGATAATTACATTAAAAAAAAAAAAGCACCTAACAGTGTGACAAGTTCCTTATTGACTGTCTGGGTGCAATAAAAGTCCTTAAACAGATGCTCAGTTTTAAATATATGCTCAAGCCCCTGTGTTAACACGAGGCACTGGCTGAAGGGCTTCTCTAAATCTCCTGCATTTTCCTTAGGAGTATTTTATGACCAGAACAAAAAGTAGTTGTAGGATTCATTAGAGGGAAAAGAAAAAAAAAAAAAGAAAAAAAAAGAGAGAGAGAGTGCAAAAGGAAGGAAAAACAAAGAGGAGGAAACTTTATGGCTCCGTAAACAGCTGTAAGCAATGTCTCTGGTCGGGTCAGACCGGTCTGAGTTGACAAGGCAGTGTCTCCAATTATATAGCATGCTGTAGCCTGTAAAAATGAAATCAATTTGTTATTTTTCTGGGAGAACATTATAGCGTGAGTTCACACATTTGGTGAGCCTGATGAGTCAGTGAAAGCCAGAGGAGGAACTCTGTGCAGCCCTGTGTGTGTGTGTGAGGGTCTGTGTGCGCTCACCCAATGCATATTCACAGCACCTTCCCCAAGGAAAGGGTGAGAAATGAGAGTTTCCAAGGAAAGGGTGAGAAATGTGAGCAATTTGCTTTACCAGAGCAGTGGACAGTGAAAATCCTGCTGTTCTTACCCAAAACCTCAAAATGACAATTCCCTCCATCCGTGGTTCTCATTTCAAAATTGGCTTTGCTGGCAGAGGAGTTTCAGGATAAAATTCCCCCGAGCACTTAAGCACTTAAGCAATTTAGAAGTCCAAATCCAATCTTTGCAGGGATCTGAGGTCTTTGAGCCCAGTCCTCCAAGGTATTTAGCACTGACACAACCCAGGCCGGACCTCAGCGCAGGGGGATGAGCCTTAATGAGAGGTTTGAAACCACAAGATGTACTTTATATTGCTGAGCATTTAAAAAAGGTTCAAGTTGGGATGCTTTAGGGCTGGGGAGGGGGGGAACTGGGAGCATTAGGACTAGCCACAGTCCTAATTATTATTGAAATTCAGAGTAGGAGTCTAAATATCTTTGCATTGTGTAGGCATTTTTCATTGCCTAATATGTTGCTTTATCCCTTCCCTCCATTCCCCTAATTTAGCACACCTGACCCAGAAAATTAGAGCTATTTTCACCTAAAACTTCATTCCAGTGCCCAAGTTATATAAGCATCGTGCTGGGGAGAAGGAGGCAGGTCCTTTTCCAGGCCAGCCAGTGGTTGCCTCACAAACACACATTCTTTCCATTTGTCATGAAACCCTGAGAGGGGTTAGGCTGGGAGAAGTCAGAAGTAAGGCAGCAAAGGTGTTTACATGAAACTTCAAAATTGCTCCCCTTTCATTTGCAAGTAACTGTTGTTCCTCGTCCCAGGTGAATTTATCCATCAGCAATATCATTAGATGAGTTCATTATAACCACGAGATTTACAGCGCTCATAAACTGCAGTGTAGGTGGCAGATTAAAATGTTAAGGCTTATGCATCTCTAAAACCCTGCACTGCCATCCTGGCACACTTTAGGAGGTAAATGGAGGAAGATCCCAAGAGAGGAGACCTCCAGGGAGCAGCCCCTGATGTAGGATGGGGAAAGGAAGCAGCACCAGGGTCACTGGGAGCTGGACCCAGACTTGAAAACGTGGTTGGAGGGGCCATTATTCTGCTGCCTGGGTTGTTTTTCAGATGACATGTGTAGCAAAGGAGTTAATTGCCTTGGGTAATTAAAGAGTTCCAAAGACTTTTTCCAAGGAACCGGGCTGTTAATACTTGTATTCTCTCTCCTCCTCTGTTCTGTAGATCCTAAGGGAAGACAAAGTCAAAGCAACATCTCTTGCGCTGCGAGTGGAAGGTGCTGAGTGTTGTGGTGTGCCTTAGTTCCTGTGGGAATTCTCTGTCCTGGCCAAACCTCAGCTCAGGGAATTTTGCTTTCTTAGCACCCTCTTGAAGCTGCCACTGAGCTTATTATTTTTTCAATCCAGCCCCAAACCGGTCTAAACAATCTGTTAGAGATAGCAAAGACCTTCCTTGGCCTCTTCTTCCAGCTCTCCAAGGATTTCTGAGATTCTGCCAAAAAAAAAAAAAAAAAAGAGGGTGAAATTCCCAATTATTACTTTTAGCTTGGGAAAAAAACCCAACAAAAGGTGTCCAGTTTATGTTCCTCATTTTTGCACAGCCAGTGCTGCCTCCTGGGCATCTCCAGTGATTCAGCCCCCCTATCTGAGGCATCTCTCTCCCAGGATGGGCTGAGTTGCCCTCTGGAGATGCTGATCTTGCTCCATGGATCCAGGTAGACAGCGAGCTTGGCTGAGATTCCAAACTCTGAGATGGTCACAGTGGGGTGAGGTGAGTCCCATGCTCAGAGATGCTCTGATGAAAGGTGCAGCAGAAACCCGGGGCTGCTGCATCATCACCATCACCACCGCTGTTATTCATACAGGGCAAGGGTGAGGGAGTTATTGTGGGAGAAAAGCACCTCCAAACCTCTGTGTGTGTGCAGGGTTGGACTCGGCCACACAATTATGGGCATACTTTCGGGGTTAGAGGAGAAAAAAAAAAGGATTTAAATATAGCCCTTGTGCTGTTCTTGGAGATGGATGAAGAATTATCCAGCATGAACAGTTAACCCAGTAGGTTGCTGTCGCAGACATCTTTTATGAAAAATCCTTTCCTTAGGATTTTTTCTCCTGAGAAGCTGAGAAGCCTCAGGAACAAAATGTAAACATTGATTATCTGCTGCTTTGGAATGCAACAGGTGCATCTGGGATTGGTTCATGTGGTTGTTTGTAATTAATGGCCAATCACAGTCAGCTGGCTTGGACTCGCTGTCCGAGCCACAAACCTTTGTTATCATTCCATTCTATTCTATTCTTAACTAACCTTCTGATGAAACCTTTTCTTTATTCTTTTAGTATAGTTTTAATGTAATCTATATCATAAAATAATAAATCAGCCTTCTGAAGCATGGAGTCAGATCCTCATCTCTTCCCTCATCCAAGAACCCCTGTGAGCACAGTCACAGGGTTGCAGCCTTTTTCTTTTCCAGGCTGGAGGAAAAAAATCTGGAAAGACAGAATTTGTGCTAACAGGTTTAGATTTCTTTCTGTGAACCTCTTTGAAATGTCTTAGTCTTGATAGCAAAATGCCCAGAGCCAAATGTTGAAGACCTCACCACAATCAACGTTGCAGAAAGTCATAATTTCTGAATTAAAGTACGACACTTCTGTAATTAGACTGCTTAGGCCTAAGCTTGATTGTTACTTGTCCATGCAATACAAAAAAACAACCCCCAAACTGAAAAAATATCTTTAATCGGAATCAGTTACTTGATTCATGTCTTCTAGAGCCAGACCTATCATTTTGCTGATCTGTGTTAAGGTGGTTTCCAAGTTTTCAACTAAAACAATGATTAAAATTGCTGCTATTGTCCACATTTTGTAGTTGCTTGGATTTGGGATAGTTTTAATGTCATAGAATAAAACCACTTTGATGCAGGAGGTACAATAGTGAGCAGAACAATTTCCTTTTCCATTTAAAATAATGTGCTGTGACAAGTTCCAATTCTTTTCATTCTAAATTTTTTCAAGGTTTTGTTTTCATAGTAAAATGGGGGGAAAAATCAAAGCCTATGCCAGAATATTGTTGTTTTCAGTGAATGTAGAATTAGAAGTTTTCCTGCCTGTCCACTGGCCTGGCCTCTGGGCTGGTGGTTCAAACCATAGAACCATAAAACCATAGAATGGCCTGAGCTGGAGGGACCTTAAAGATCATTCCATTCTGCTCCTGCCATGGCAGGGACACCTTCCACTGTCCCAGGCTGCTCCAAGCCCTGTCCAGCCTGGCCTTGGGCACTGCCAGGGATCCAGGGGCAGCCACAGCTTCTCTGAGCACCTGTGCCAGGGCTTCCCCACCCTCACAGGGCACAATTCCTTCCTCTATCCCTGCCCTCTGGCAATTTGAAGCCATTCCTCCTTGCCCTTCCGCTCCAGGCTCATAAATTTTCTTTCTCCATCCTTCTTGTGTGTTCCTTCAGGTCCAGGAAGGCCACAATGAAGACACTTTGAAATCCTTCTCTTTTCCAAGCTGAACAAATACAATTCTCTCAGCCTTTCCTTGTAGGAACCATGCTCCGTCCCTCAAATCAACTTTGCAGATCTCTTTGGGATCACTCCATGTCCTCCCCGTGCGTCTACCCAAGAGTCTCATGGACATTTGTGTGTCCAGAATGGAAAAGACATATAAAAAATTCCTTCTCCTGTCCCTGGTCTTAACCTCTGGGATATCCTTGCCATCTTCCAGTTGTCCAGGTTAGATGGACACCACACTCCATGTGTCTTGTGGCAGCCCTGTGTGGTGAGGGATTTTGGGAATTGCCTCCAGATCCTTCCCCAAGAGCCTCTTGACATTCAGTGCCATTAACCATGCATGGCAGCCTCCATTTTTGGACCCTTCACAGCCTTCCAGATGTTCATTTCTCAAAAAAAAAACAAACCAAAAAGTGGTTTTAGGCAGCCTCAGATGTATGGATTTCATGCTGGTCAGCTTGGAGGGTTATGGTGAGAGATGAGAGAGGGTCTGTTTGGGATGTTGTAGGATGGAGTGGAGCTGCCCACTCCTCACCTGCTTCCCTGTGAGCCCCTCGGGTGCCAGGAGAGGTGAGACAGCCCTTGAGGGGTTTCCTTACAGCCTTTCACAACCTATGGACACTTCTCCAGCCATCTGCTCAATTTCAATATTCTAGGATCATTATACCAAAATGCATCTTTTTAGACAAACCACTTTTCACAATTTGTCCTCTCTTTCATCACGTGGCTGAGATTCTTCAGGGGGATGTGTGGCACCTCAGGGAGGCAGCCAAGATGAGTTAGAGAGGAACAAGGGCTGAGCTGAACCTCTGGAAACCTGGATGGTTTATAAGAAAGGATTTGGAGGAGGCATCTTGCTGTTAGGGGGTTCCCTGCAAAGAGAGAAGCACTTGAAGCATCTACAAGAGAACATAAATCCCCTCTGTATGGGAAGATGGACATCCTTTGATTTGACTTTTTCACCAGAACTGGCTGGACAAGAGGAGCAAAGTCACTCCTGGTGCTCAATTTGTAATATTTGGTGGGATTTAAGTGCCCTCAGGGTCTTCTCTGGGGTTGTTTGGCAAGTTGCACCCTTGCTGTTCAGCATTAATAAATGACGTTATTTTCCCTGTGCTGGAGACCCTGGAAGGACATTCCTGGAGGAAGCTCTCAAAAAGCCTCTCCAGGATAAACAGCAAAACAGAGCTGAGGAATGAGAGAATTCAGGGAGAAGCAAGCAGCTGTAGGAGTCTCCACACTCTGCTCCTGATGTGTCAAGGACTTGTGACATTCTGAGAAGGTGGTGACCTTGAAAAATCAGCAGAGTGATGCTGTCAGTGAGGTCCTGCAGAGCTGAAACCTTCTCTTTTTCTGAAAAAAAACTTCTGAGCAGGAATTTCCTGCATATTTCTCCCTCCTAACCTGGCTGGGGTGTCCATTCCAAGAGGGAGGGTCCATGTAATTTATTAAGAAGGTGGCCAGGTACTTATTTACAACGGCTCTGCTGAAGGAGCAGATCGATTGAGATAAGGGAAATGAAGAGCTCTCGAGGTGTGTTGGCAAAGAAAAATGCTCACTGGAGGTTGAATTAAACACTCCAGGGCATGCAAGGCTTAGAGATAAGCTAAGAACTTTGGCTGTGGACATACAGAGCAGTGTTTTCATGGCTCCTCCTGTGCTAATGGGAAGAAAATCATGGTTGGTTTGAAAGGAACAACTCTTTGACCCTTTCCCCTGGTTCAGACTTGAGCAGAGCCTGTTCTGGGCATGAGTGTGTTTGTAAAATTGAGAGCTTCAGGAATTCTGCATGGAAAAGGAGAGGTTGGGGTCAGTGCATCCAGGAAGTGCTGGTGCTCAGGAATTTGAAGGTTAGACCACAGTAGATGACACTCGGCCCATTTCTCAACACAAAATTGCCCACATGAAGGAGATTGTTTAGGAGGAGAGCTCAGGAGAGTGGAAAAATGCAAATGCCAGGTTTGATCATTGGAAACAGTGAGGAGGAAAAAAAATGAATGATGGGAGCTACGAGGGAGTTGAGCAACACTGAAATGAGATTCTGATCTTTATAGACTTTCCCAATCTTTTCTAAAGATTGGTTGTTGGGTTGTTGTTGGGTTTTTTTCTGGGTGGAGGAGAAGGCTGGAAGGTTCATGAGGTTCCCTCCTGATGATCAATAATAATGACAGGGAGCTGAAAGAACTGGGTTTCTCCTAAAGATAAATTGACTTTAGGAGAGAGAAAGTGTTTACAGCTGGAAGCAAAGTAGAAACCAAAAGAGGGTGCTCGGGGAGATGTTATCACAATCCAGGAGCTGTGAGCGAGCCAGGAGCAGGAGGAGGAGGAGGAGGAGGAAGAAGGTGCTCAGCTCTGCTCAGCAGCAGAGCCACTGCTCATGGGGACATGTTTTGAGATTCCACCCTTCAAGTGACTCCACAGTGCCCCATGAAACACCAAATTTGTGTTTCACCGTCTCAGGGCTGATGACACCTTGAGAACAAGGCTCTTGCTGGAGATTGTCTTTTGCAGATTAAACTTTCCAGACTGTAACTCAGATCAAAGCCAGGTGTGACTGTTTCCCTGCTGTACCGAGCAGGGAGCAGTGTGGAAAAGCAATTAGAGGTATTTCTATATGTTTTTTGGCTGGTTTTTTTTAATCTTAGATAATCTTCCCAGCAATGGAAACGAATAGTTGAGGTCACCAACGTACAAACTCCTCTTCCTATGACTGGTATTTTCATTTTACCACTGTAGTAACCACCAAAAAAACCAGCCCAGAGACAAGCTTGAGTTTGGCTGTTCAAATGATTAAAGATTATTAAGTTGGAATCCTAAACTTCATCAGGGTCCTACTGATATAGCTCAGAAAAATCCTTCTGCCTTCACAACTTTGTGGATGGAGCTTGCAACAGGTTGATGGTAACTCAGTGGATGCTTTATTACCATTTTTGGGAGCTGGGTAAAGGGACTTTGGAAAGCTTTGGAAAGGATGTTGGATGTGGAAACAAACTCTACAGATGTTACCACCAGAGTTAACCTCAGACACCAGAAAACATCCACATTTTGGACTCTCAATGGCTGGAGGATGAGGAGAAACAAGTAAACTAATGTTTTTCCCTGGAGATTTCAATGCAGGCATCTCTGCAGATGGTTTACAGAGATAGGACCACTTACCCCCCAATCCTAAAGCTGGGAACACCTCCTAAGTCCCAGTCTTGTGGGAGATCAAAGGATTAAAATTTGGGTATGTGGCACCCTAAAACTCAATGAGGCGACAGAGGCAACTCAACAAGGCAACAGAGGCAACACTCAAAAAGTCCTCTGAAGACTGAAACAATGTTTTAGAAGGTGTCTTTAGTCCAGAAATTTTGGTCCAGTGCTTTGTAGAATATTTAACAGCGAAACAAGAACATACACTTGGCATGGGCTCCATTTCACAGATGGCTTTCTGCCAGCTGTGTACCCTGAATTAATCTAAAGCTCAGAAAACCCCATATCTAGCCACTGAGATAAGGAAAATTAGTTTAGTGGGTCCTTTCTTCAGTTTTCTCCTGTGGGTTCCTGCAGGAACTCATCTCCTTCCTCCAGCTTAGGTTTCTGCATGTCCTTCAACCCAGGGCTGAACTTTTGTGGGTGGGAGAGTTTCAAGGAATTTACCCATGCTGGTTGTCAGGGATGATGGTGTGATTCACCTGGAGACTCCCAGGGTGCAGACATGCCCCAGCCACCCAGGGGGAGTTTGAGTCTGGCCAGCCCAGCCGGTGGGGGCAAGGCCATGATTCACCCAAAGCACACAGCTCAGCTGGGCAGGGGCATGGAGATGTCTGCTGCTCCCTGGTTGCAAAAGCAGCCTGGGGTCAGCTGGAGACACCCCAGCAAGCGTTGGAGGGTGGGTGGCAGGGACACAATTTTGAGCTCCTTCCTCCCTTTTAATGCAATGGAAAAAAGGGGCACTTCTGGAGGGCAGTTCATGCTGTTTGTCTCAGCCTCCCTCCCTGGGGTAGGATGGATTGTCCTCTAATGTCGAGATTAATCATCTCCTAGAAGTCCAGCAGAGGTGGGAAGAGGCATCAAAGTTCAGGAAATCAGCTGGAAATCCTTGGCTTTGGTTGTTGGGTTGTTGGGTTGTTGGGCTGTTCCACCTTGTCCATCTGAAGTTCGTTTAGTGGAGGGCACGTTCTTGGCTGAGCTGATTATCCAGGTTCTAAACTCCTGGTTGGAGCCATTTGGGATCCAGAAATGGATGTCCTTATATGCCTGGAAAGGGTGGATTTGTAAGGATTCATCTGGAGCTGGCAAAGCCCTTGAGATGTGGCTCCTGACCATGTGAATGTCACCTTCTTCTCAATTCTGTCCCCTCTAGACCAAGTCCCCTCCAGGACAGGAGTTAATTGGCTGCAAGGATTCTTCCCTTTAAAACAAAGCAATTTTAAAATAATTTTTATCCTAGCCTAGAGAACTAAGACAATTTTCTTCTGGACTTTGGCAACAATAGAATTCTTGTGTTATTTTTTAAGTCAAAGCAAGAAAGAGTAAAGGCTGTAATTCCCTGACAGCACTGTTGATAATTTAAACACAGCAGGCTGTTCCCAAATGAAAACCACACAGCAAAAAAATGAATGTAAACAGAAATACACACTGCCCAGGCAGGTTCCTCTTTGTCATTAATTCAGGGCAGAAAAGACAATCATGAGATTTAATTAGAAGAAAAGGAAATTATACTCTAAAAATCCCTTCAGTTTTAGTAATCAAGGTTATTATTAGAAGCACCAGTAAAAAACACTTTAAAAATCTATCTAATTAGCTGCATATCGGCTGATCTCCCTGTAGAGCCGACTTGTTTGTCTCCAAGGCTTCACCACCATAAAGGTTCATGGACGCTCCTTTCAAGACTTCCACTGGGCTGAGCACAGAATTTGCACTCAAGTTTAATTGGGATTGGTTTTGGGTTGTTGGTTTGGTTTGGATTTTATTTCACTCCCCTCACTTTAACCAAAGCCCCACATGAATGATGCTGTTCCCCTTCCCAAATTCTTGTTGCTGCCTTTCCAAAGACTCAGAGCTTGATGGTTTCAGCTGCTGGAGTTATTCCTTTTGGGTGACTCAGCTGCCAAAATTTACTATAAAACATCTTGGAAGAGGTGTGCTTGTGTCTCAAAGAAAGAAATGCATGTTTGAGTCCCTGGTTGGAAAGGAAATTATTGGGAGGAAGGAAAGGAAAGGAAAAGAGAAAGGAGAAAGGAGATGAGAAGGGAGAGGGAAGGAAAGGAGAAGGAGAAGGAGAAGGAGAAGGAGAAGGAGAAGGAGAAGGAGAAGGAGAAGGAGAAGGAGAAGGAGAAGAGAGGGAAAAAGAAACGAAAACGGAAAAAGAAAAAGAATGGAAAAAGGAAAAGAGAAAAAATGAGAGGAGAGGAGTAAGAATGGAAAGGAAAATGGAAAGAGGAAGGAAATAGAAAAAGGGGAGGAGAAAGAAAGGAAAGGAAAATGGAAGGAAAAGAAAATGGAGAGGAAAAAGGAGAAGGAAAGGAGAAGGAAAGGAGAGGAGAGGAGAGGAGAGGAGAGGAGAGGAGAGGAGAGGAGAGGAGAGGAGAGGAGAGGAGAGGAGAGGAGAGGAGAGGAGAGGAGAGGAGAGGAGAGGAGAGGAGAGGAGAGGAGAGGAGAGGAGAGGAGAGGAGAGGAGAGGAGAGGAGAGGAGAGGAGAGGAGGAAGGAAATATTTCACAGCACAATGATGAATTAAGGCTTTGGGAGGATAAATAAAAGGAAAGGAAGATATTTTAAAGTAGAGTTTTTTTGCCTTGCTGGCTTGTAGGGAAATTCAGGAGTTGTTTTGGTGACGGATAACAATGAAAATGGTGTTTTCTGGTGAGGAGGAGTGCCGAGGAATCAAAGACGTTGATTTTCTCTCCCCGTTCTTCTGCACCAAGCACAAAGATGAAACCCAGCCTGACAGATCTCTTTTCCCCTGTTTCTGTTGCCCAGGTCCCTGGCCATTGGTCACCAGTACTCGTCCCTGGGGACCCAGCCCATCCTGTGTGGGAGCATCCCGGGGCTGGTGCCCAAGCAGCTGCGCTTCTGCAGGAACTACGTGGAGATCATGCCCAGCGTGGCAGAGGGGGTGAAGATTGGCATCCAGGAGTGCCAGCACCAGTTCCGAGGGAGGAGGTGGAACTGCACCACTGTCAACGACAGCTTGGCCATCTTTGGGCCCGTGCTGGATAAAGGTGAGTGAGGAGCTGTGGCCGTGTTCACAGGGGTTCTTGGATGAGGGAAGAGATGGGAATGTTGACTCCATATTTCAGAAGGTTTGATTTATTATTTTATGATATATATTATGTTAAAACTATACTAAAAGAATAGAAGAAAAGGTTTCACCAGAAGTTTAGCTAAGAATATAATAGAATGGAATGATAATAAAAGCTTCTGTCTCAGACAGAGAGTCCGAGCCAGCTGACTGTGACTGGCCATTAATTAGAAACAACCCCATGAGACCAATCAAAGATGCACCTGTTGCATTCCACAGCAGCAGATAATTATTGTTTACATTTTGTTCCTGAGGTCTCTCAGCTTCTCAGGAGAAAAAATCCTAAGGAAAGGATTTTTCATAAAAGTTGTCTGTGACATGGAGCTACGGGTTTGGGGAGATCTGTGGTGGAATTGGCAGCAGAGATCTTGAAAAACCTTCTGTGAGCTCGTTCCCTTCTGAAAAAATCCTGTAAAATGTCCTGTATAGACATAGAACTTGAGCTGGATAAAGGAGTGGGGTTATCTGAGTTCCAGCTGGCAGCAGGAGGTTGGACTGGAGACCTCCCTGAGTCCCTTTCAGCGTTAGTTATCCATGATCCTGCACCCTGGGAATGAGCACAGAGGGTTTCTGTGTTTGCAGTGCTCAAGCTGGACCAGGCTCCTTTTCTGACCCTGTGCTGTGATTTCAGCTCTCTAGATGATGGCAGAGGGGCTGTTGGGGATGGTTCCTAGGGGCTGGACTTAGCAGATAACAGCAGTTTTTATGCTATTATGAAATACAATGAAGATCAAAGGCCTGGGGAAATCACCATCAACCAATGCATCTGCTTTCCTTGGTTGTGAACACAGTAAATTAGGACAGGGTGCAAATTCAGGCAACTCTGTCTGCACCCCTTGATAAAAGTGGGAACACTTAGAATTTTCTTGCCCTAGGTTGTTGAATCTTGTGAGATTTAAGCCCTAAGCTAAGTATCTGGTCTTTTCCCTTATAAGTTGGTAGGAGCCTGTGAGACCTATGAGACCTACTGTATCCTTCTTTAAACTTGTGTGTCTTTTTCAACCCAGCCTGGTCCTGCTGGTCTCTCTAAGTCTGGGATAAGTTTGGCACAAAGGGGTCCTTCCTTCCTTCCTTCCTTTCCTTCCTTTCCTTTCCTTCCTTTCCTTCCTTTCCTTCCTTCCTTTCCTTCCTTCCTTTCCTTCCTTTCCTTCCTTTCCTTCCTTCCTTTCCTTCTTTTCCTTCCCTCCCTCCTTCTCTCATTGAAAAGAGGAATGAACATCTCTAATATTTTCAGGGAATCTGGCATGTGTAATTGATCCATACCCACCTTGGGGTGTGTTCTGCAATGCTTCCCATCTGTTCTTTTTCAGTTTTTCCCCCAAATCAGAACAGATTTGGGCATTTCCTTCCCCCAAACCATGTTGCTCCAATCCAGTCTTGAGGACTTCCAGGGATGAGGACTCCACGACCTCTCTGGCCAATGTTCTCCCAGACACTCTGGGGTTTTACACCCCACATTATCCTCGTGGACAAACTGCTCCTCACCTCCCTGCTGATCAGAGGAACCCCAATCCCACCATCTCCCAGATTCCCAAATATCCCCCAGCAGTGCCAGCATCCAGGGTCTGTCCCTGCCCCACAGGGGAGGCTCTCAGTAGCCAGGCTCAGGGAGGGAGAGGAGACTGGGACGATTTCATAACTGAAGAATGTTGTTCCTTGAGGGAGAATCAAACCACCCTTCAGTTTTGCTTCACCTACAGCAGGAGAGGGGGGGGAGAAGAAAAAAAAAACAGCTCAAAAAAACAGCTCAGTCGCATTCTTGTGCGGCAGATCCCCCAGGGTAGGAACATACTTGAGCTCCTACCCTGAAAGAGAGAAGGGGAAAAGGAGAGAGAGAAAGCAAGGAAGCAAAAATCTGGTTTGCAGCTTGGATTTTAAGGCACCCAGGATCTGAGTGCAGCTCTGGTGTGGGTCAGTGGGGATCCCATTTTCCCTCAGCAGCTCCTGCAGCATCTCCCCTTTGCCTCACACACTATCTGCACTCCTTTCACTGAAAAGGATCGATTTTAATGCCTCCAGGAAATCCTTTCCAGGCCCAAATCTCGCTGTCTGGGCTGCCCTTGCTGCTGTGGGAGCTCATTGCTCATTCAGGACTGGGCTTGAGCTGTGATTCAGCAGTGCCAAACTGTCACCAGACTCTGGTCCTGTTAAGAGCCATGTTCTGATATCTCCTCTAAAACCAGACTCTTTTCCCCCATCTGCCTTTTTATGGAGAAAGATCCCACATGTTTTAACTAAGACTATATTTATGTATAATTTTCTTTTAGCCAGAGGTCCCTTCCTACCCTAACAATTCTGGGATTTTGGGGTGAATCACACATTAAACAGGAATGGCACTGATGAGCTCAGCTACCAGGGAATGGTGATGTCCAGGGCATCCTGACCTGCTGCTGTTGAAGGCCACACTTAACCCTAAATCCCTTTTTCTCTTTGTATGTCACCCAGAGCAGAGGAAGAGCAGAAATCCCCCATGCCACCCTATTTATTCAATTATCCAGAACTGAATTTATTCAATTATCCAGGTGTGGATTTTCTATCCCTGGGAGTGTCCAATGCCAGGTTGGATGGGCTTGGACCAACCTGTGGAATGTGTCCCTGCCCATGGCAGGGGGGTAACGAGATGAGCTTTAGGATCAGGGCTGTGGGATGGGGTTTTTCTCCTCCTCTGTGGTCTTGGGAGCGTATGGGCAGGTGTGCAGCTTCATGGAGAAGCATTCAGACAGGTGCCACTGTTGGGTCTTCCTTGTAAATCCCCAGAAAATGGGAGTTTTGGTCAGTTTGGACTTCTTGGAATGCAAAAAAAACCAGGATTCCTGTATGGGGAAAAAATTGAGTCTGATCTCTTTCTCTCTACCTGAACTTAATAATTTCTAATATAAAGACACTACAACTCATTTCTGGTTTCCCAGAAGCTCAAATTTCAACTGCTTGACAGTAGAAAGAACCTCTCAGTTGATTTTTTGCAACATTATTATCAAAAGGAAAAATGCTGCAATATTGAAAGAAAAAATACTGTAATATTGAAAGGAAAAATACTGTTATTTTTTTCTCCACCTGTATTTTATGAAGTGGAGAAAATCATGGCAATGGCCACATGACCTGAAGTGACCACTGAGCCGCAGCTCATGCTCAGCCACTTGCCTGAGAGGCTTTGTAATTTTTAATGCAGTAGTTGCATCTTTCAGTTCACCAAGGAGAAGGGGAGATTCTTGAGTTACCTCTAAAAAGAGGCAGGACAAAGCTTTGGGGGATGTAGGAGAAGGACACCCCATCACTGACAGCAGAAAGTGAGCAGTGCAACCTGGCAGGCATTTTCCATCTCCAGCTGAAGTGCCATGCATTGGGAATTGTGCCTTTTGCCTTTATTTTAGCTTTTGTGGCCTGAAGAGGCTGTTCATGCTTAAGCTGGGAGTTTAGAGTCTCTTGGTGCCGCGTGAGCTCCCTTTGAAACTCCTCTGGGCAGAAATATGAACCAATCTCAAGAGAAGTAACACAATTAAAGCTTATCATGAGCCCTGTCTCTTTAAAGGACTTTGGCACATAATTAAGTCAAAATAAAAGTTTCCTCTCTCTCCTCCCCCCCCATTCAATAAAAGTAAATTACCTCCAACTATTTAAGCCCGCTGTTCGTTTAAATTTAAAAAGGGAGCCCTTGTCTATCTATTTCTTTCACTCACTCCCACCTCCTTCTGCTAAAGACTGGCCAGGGCTTTAAACCTGCCAGCTGGGCTGAGAAATGGTTAATAGTTATTGTGGAGGAGCAGCTTTTAATGAACTATTGAAGAATGATACATTGATGGAGTAATGGGAGTTTAAGTCTCTCTGTAATGAAACAGGTTCTCAGCGCCGACCCATTGTGGTGTAAATACGGCACGTCTCTCCCACTGTTTGGTCAGGGCTAAATAGCAGAGGCCACAGGGGGGTCTGCTGATGGGGTCTCCTCTTTAGTTAATCAATCTGATTGGATTAGGGTCACTGAGATCCCTAATAATGTCAAAGGTTACGCCAAACTGGATTAAATGCTTTGTTGGAGAGGGCTCGGCTTCTTTCAGCCCCGGCCGGCAGGGCTTGTTTATTAGACTTTAACACTCGTGTGCAGCCTTGGGAAGCCACTCCTGCCCTTTCTGTGTGCACAGGGAGGCAGGAAGGAGCCAGGGCAGGGGTGTCCCATGGCTCTGCACCCATGGGATGAGCCCTGTGAGGATGTGCAGCAAATTCCCCAGCGGACAAACGCGAGCCCGATGGGTGACCAAGGCCCAGGGGCGTAAATTCATTCCGGAAATGATGGTTGGCTGCTGAGCCTGCTCCGAGGCAAATGTCGAGAGTCACAGCAGTGCTGGAGTGACCCTCTGCTCGTGTTCCCCGGGGTTAATCCTGTCTGTGGCCAGTAAAGCCCTGTCCTTTCACTGAATTCACAGAATTCACGGAATTCATGGAGCTTATGGAATTCACGGAGTCCACGGAATTCACAGAATTCACAGAATGACCAGGTTGGAAGAGACCTTCAAGGTCATCCAGCCCCAAGAGCTCAACTCAACCCTGGCACCCAGTGCCACATCCAGGCTTTGTTAAACACACCCAGGGATAGGGACTGCACCACCTCCCCGGGCAGCCATTCCAGAACTTTATCACTCTTTCTGTAAAAAGCTTTTTCGTGCTATCCAACTTGTATTTCCCTTGGTGCAGCTCGAGGCTGTGTGCTCTGGCTGTGTCAGTGCTGCTGCAGACAGAGCCCAGCCCCAGCTGAGCACAGGCACCTTTCAGGAGCTGCAGAGAGTGATGGGGGCAGCCCTGAGTCTCCTTTTCTCCTGAGTCTCCTTTCTGGTGTTGGGCACCCATCAGGCTGAGCATGGGATGAAATATGGAAATATTTCAGACCACTGCATTGCTTTGCTATTAAACTGGGGTGTGTCTTGCCTTCCAGCACTTCCATCTCAAATCAAGGTGGGATGGGATCTCTCTGTCATCTTCCCCAGAATGACCACAAAGCCCAAACATTCCCTATTGTCTTCCCTCACCACGTTCCTGCAGATGACACTGTCCTAGAGTGTCCTTCAGGAAGTGACACCAAAAAACCCTTTTGAAGATCCCCTGGCAGTGGAGAGTGTGTTACCAGCAGGGATCTGGAATCCCTGGATCTCCAGTGCCTCATTCCTTCCCACAGCAGAGCACACAATGCCTGTTCGTGGCCTGACATGACTGTCATTATCCAAGCAGGCTCCTTGCATGATCCAGACTGGAGAATTTCCCCTCCAGACTTCTGGAATGAAACCAAAATCTGAATTTGACTGCAACATCTCTCCCCAAAGGACATTTTGCCTTGACATATCACCAAGAGATAGACAGCCTCCTCTTTACAAATCTTCTCCACTGCTCTGGTGTTGACAACCAGCCCCTCTATTTTCTCTTCTAGCACTGACCATTTTCTTTGCTTCTTCCTAAAAAGTTAAAACTGGGGCCTGCAGGTCAGCAAAACTTTGGGTCCTTGATGCCAGACAGCGAGACAGGTCGAGGTAGTTCCAGTTGTTGCTGGGGTCCTCCAGGGCATGATTCATCTGAGGTATTCCAGACAGTTTGGATTAAATTATTCACACCCTGACGTTTCTACATCTCTCCATCAATCACTGAGGGAATCCAGGGAGACCGGCTCTGGATGAGAAGACTCTTGCTCCCAGGGGCTGCACGAAGGGCAGAGCAGGCATCTGTCTAGCTCCTGAGAGAGGTGGGATTCAAATCACATCCAGTTCCTTGTGGAATGCTGGGCACTGTCACCTTTGCTGCCAGGCTGGCTTTGGGCTCGGTTCATTTGTGAAGTTTGGTTTAGTTTGGACTCTAGACATTCTGGGGATGAGCCCCACGTGTTCTTTCTCTCAAGAAAGCCCAAACCAAGCTGTGTTCAAGAGTTGACTCTTCCCCATTGTGGATGAAGAAGCTGATTTCATGTCTGGTGAAATCCATGAGAGTTTTTCCCCAGATCAGGCGAGAATGGAGCCAGACTTTTAAATTCAGTTATCATCCCATGGAGTCACAAGTCTCCTCCATATATTTTTTTTTCTTGCTGTGTCATAACAGCCTCGCTGCCCAGGCTCCCTGATGGGCCTGATCCCATCTCCCAGAGTTTGCTGTCAGAGTCTGAGCAGTCACCCCAGGCTCCCTTTGCAGTCCATGGAGAGCAGCCGGCATCTCCGGGGAGCAATTCATCTGACCTATCTCAGACACCTATCTCAGGATAACATGAATCATAGCAAGATGTTTATTTCTCTCCATTGACTATAGAGGGAGCCTAGGGCTACAGCCTCAGACTTCCATGGGTGCTTCTCAGAGGCCCATTTTGGGGGCACATTGTTCCCACTCCTTGCATTTCTCCTGTTGGAAAGCAATCCTGACATCCAGCCCCAGCTGGAGAGGGGGTTCCATTTATTTTAATAATGGAAAAACATAGAAAGGATGTCCTGGACCGCTGAATGTAGCCAGTCCCTTGCTATTCAAGGCATAACAACATTTGATAATTATTTAAAATTAATACATTTAGCAGATCTCATCCTATTTTCCTGATGGCATTCTGGCATCTCAGCAGGGAAAAGGAGACTTTCCCCTCCTCCTTTCCCCTGCTCTGCATCAGCCTTCTCCACTTCTGCAATAAAGTAAGGCATGAGCAGAAAGCCACAAGATACCGATCCATCCAGGAGGTTTGTTACATGTAGGAGGTACTCTCTCTCCTCTCTCTCTCATGAAACTCTTCCCAAGAGGATCTGATTTCCAGCCCCACCCCGTCTCCCTCCCCGCTGATGGCAATTTGGGCAGCTGCCCTAGTATCAACAACGGAGATCTACAAACTCTGCCCTGTAACTATGGGGAAGGAAACTGGAAGGATCAGGATTGAAAATGCGACTGTGCAAGCTCCTCTCAGCCAGCAGGATGCAGAAATCCAGAGGTTTGCCTGCAGAAATGCAGAGGCAGGACATGCCAGCCTCTAGACAGGAGCTGCAGTTGGGTTTAGTGGAAATTGAGCTTGGAATGGGGAGTAATGCACGGGGTGAGGGAATATTGCACTGCTGAGCCCATTCCAGCCCATGGAAATTGAGCTTGGATTGGGGATTGCTGCATGGAATGAGGGGGTGCTGCATTGCTGAGCCCATTCCAGTCTATGGAAATTGAGCTTGGAGTCGGGATTGCTGCACTGCTGAGCCCATTCCACTCTGTGGAAATTGAGCTTGGAGATTCCAGTCTGTGGAAATTGAGCTTGGAATGGGGAGTACTGCACGGGGTGAGGGGATGCTGCACTGCTGAGCCCATTCCAGCTCATTCCAGCTTGGAGATTGCAACCTGTGGAAATTGAGTTCAAAGATTCCAGCCTGTGGAAATTGAGCTTCCACTAAATCCATCTGTAGATCCTCCAGACAGGAGCTGCAGTTGGGTTTAGTGGAAATTGAGTTTGGAGTGGGGATTGCTGCATGGAATGAGGGGATGCTGCATTGCTGAGCCCATTCCAGCCCATGGGAATTGAGCTCTGAGTGGGGAATACTGCATGGGGTGAGGGAATGCTGCATTGCTGAGCCCATTCCAGCCCATGGAAATTGAGCTCAGAGATTCCAGCCTGTTGAAATTGAGCTTCCACTAAATCCAACTGTAGATCCTCCAGACAGGAGCTGCAGTTGGGTTTAGTGGAAATTGAGCTTGGAGTGGGGATTGCTGCATGGCATGAGGGGATGCTGCACTGCTGAGCCCATTCCAGCCCATGGGAATTGAGCTTGGATTGGGAATACTGCATGGGATGAGGGAAAACTGCACTGCTGAGCCCATTCCAGTCTGTTTAAATTGAGCTTGGAGTAGGGATTGCTGCATGGGAAGAGGGGATGCTGCATTGCTGAGCCCATTCCAGCCCATGGAAATTGAGCTTGGAGATTCCAGCCTGTGGAAATTGAGCTTGGAGTGGGGATTGCTGCGTGGGGATGAGGGAATGCTATACTGCTGAGCCCATTCCAGCCCAAATTCCCAAATTCAGCATTCCTGACCTGAGTTTTGGGTGGCTAACCCAGCATGTTGGAGCTGCAGCACTCTGGCCAAGCAGTTTGGGGAGATCTGAAGGAGCTGTGGCTGCATCCCACAGAGTCCTGTGGGGGATTTGCAGCTCCCCCTGAGCCTTGGGATGTAGCAGAGCTGTAGGGTGGCAAGGACAGCAAACAGAGATGCTGAGGAAAGGTGCAAAGGTGTTATCATTCAGCTTTTAGGAGCAGGAGTGCACTGAGATGATGAGGAGCTCCTTCTCTTGCTGCTGGAGCCAGGTGGGACAATCAGAGGGGTCACTTCATTCTCTGGTGACTTCTGAGGTGTCCAAGGACAAGCCCTGGGCAGGGATGGCACCAGGAGACTGTGGATAACATCACACCTGGCTGCATCTGCCTCTCCATCCCCAGTGCCCTCGGGTTTTTGGGGTTTCTGAGAGGCTCTGACCTCATCAGCTCCCTATGATAAAGGGATAAAGATCTGGCTCCCGTGCATCTGGAGAGGAGACAGCCCATGGAAACAGCTGGAAACAGCTGGAAACAGCTGTAAAGAGCCAACACCTGGTGCAGGCTGCAAACCCTGAGAGGAGTGATGGGGAAAAGGAAATGGCAGCAATTCCAGGAGCTGATCCCGTTTGCTCTCTGTGCTCTCTCCACCTCCCACTCATCTATCAACCCTGACATGCAGGGGCTTCTTGGTTTGGTTTGGGTTTTGGTTTTGTTTTCATTTTTTGTTTGTTTGTTTGTTTGTTGGGTTTTTTTGGGGTTTTTTTGGTTGATTGTTTTAGAGTTTTTGCTGGTTTTTTGGTGGTTTTTTGGGGGGGGTTGGTTGTTTTTTGTTTTTGTTTTGTATTGGTTTTTGGTGATGTTTCTTTGGCTTGGTTTTTTTGTTTGTTTTTGGATTTTTTGGGGTTTTTTAGGGGAGTGGTTTATTTTTTTGGTTCAGATTTTTGGAGCGGGTTTGTTTTTTATTTTGGGGGTTATTTGTTTGTTGTTTGTATTTTGGTTTTCTCTTTTTGTTTGTTTTTTGTTTTGGGGGTTTTTTGTTTTGGGGGTTATATTATTGTTTTGGTTTTGGTAAGGTTTGTTTGTTTGTTTTGGGGGTTTTTTGTTTGTTGTGTTTTTTTTTTTTGTTTTGGGGTATTTTTTGTTTGTTTTTGGGGTTTTTTGTTTGTTTGTTTTGGGGTTTTTTTGGTTGGTTTTTTGGGGTTTTTGGTTGGGTTTTTTGGTGTTGTTTTTTGGGGGGGTTTTGGTGGTTTTTTGGGTTTTTTTTTGGGTTTTTTTGTTTTGTTTTGCTTTTCTGGCTACTTAACCATTAGACAAGGGATCAGGGGAGGGGAAAAGCACCAAGACAGCCCGTGGCTACAAACCCGGTGCCGTCTCTGCCCCGGGCTGCGCTCACAATGCGCGGAATTAGGGATTTATTTCCATCCCCCCTCCCTTGCCCTCCTTCCCCCTTTCCCTGCTGGGTCCATTCCCCACAGAGGGCTCAGGTTGGTCGCAACAAGGAGCTCCCTCTGCCGCATCCCCAGAGTGCCAAGTCCAGGCGTGGGAGCTGGCCCTAGACAAAAGGGAACAGCAGAGGGAGCTGAATTAGCATCCCTTTGTCCCGGGAGAATCCCGGCCCCAAACGGGCCCTTGGCTCGCCACGGGAGGCACAAACACACACACACACGCTCATGGATGGGAGCCAAGCAGGGAAACAGCGACAGCAAAGCCTTGGTCGCCTTCACCCGGATGCTTGGGGGAAGGGGGATGAGCTGGGGCTGCTTTGGGATGGCTCCAGAACCAACCAGCCCTGTGTGGGTTTGGCTGGTTGAGGACGTAAATGTGTGTGCTACGTCCCAAAGAGGCAAAAGGAGTGGAAAATGTGTCTTCTATTCCCTCCTGACAAAGAGGGATCCAGGCTGGTGAATGTGGCTTTTCTTCCGCGGCAGATACGTTGGGAGCTGGCAGTGCTGAATGGAGGGGGGGAGTTTGGGGGCAGAAGGGGCTGTGGGATCATCTGGGGGTGATGCCTTGAGAAGGCTGATCTAGAACAGAGACTGGACAGAGCTAAAGAATAAAGCAGGGATTTATTAATCCTAATCAATGGATCCACCTTGGGCAGCACCAGAGCCCAGCCAGGGCTGCACCCAAGATGAACCAAAATGGCCCCAAAATGCACGAGCGCTCCTGGGCTCTCTCCCTGGGATCAGTTCTGCTCCATTTGCACCTTGCAGTTCATTGTCCCATCCCAGCTTCAGCCCAGGCAGTCCCACCCTGCTTGTTTTTCTCTCTGCAGCCCACGGGGTTTGTGCTCCTGGGCTGGGATTTGGATCATTTGTCCTTGGTGCCCAGCTGGAGCAGGAATTGTTTTGTCTCCCTGCTCTGTGCACAGAGCTCACCATGCCCTGATGTGGAGCTCAGACCCACACACTAAAGCAGCACAGAACCTGAAAATATAAAAACCAAAACCTGAGGCATCAGCTGGACTTTGTAGATGTTGTATGATTATTCCTCTACATTTCTATCTACTGATGAGGATCTTACTCTTCTGTTACATTAATTAAAATTGACTTCCAATCCTTAGAATCTGGTTTAAATCCAGAGAAGAGCAATAAACATAATCCTATTCACACTAGCCCTATCACTGACCCTAAGCATCCTCCTAACCACACTAAACTTTTGACTCACTCAAATAATCCCCGACAGGAATGATTTTCCTCCTCTCCATCCTCAAGGAGATAAAGGAAAACCAGGGTGGATAAAGATACCCTGCTGTTTTTTCCTGTGATAGGCTTGCATGACAAGGGAGTGGGAGTGTTTCCTGCAGAGCACCATGGAGTTTTCCAGGAGGATATTGCTTAACACAATCCCTGGTGAGCTCTGGAGCAGGAGGAATCCTGTGCCTGGATGGTTCAGCCTCTCTCACTCCTTGTTTCCTCAGCCTAATCTTTCTGGGAGCATCTCCTTCAAAGTGAGGACTTGAAGATCCACAGGGTTTAGAGAGAGGCAGGGATCAGTCACCAGGAGAGGGAATGGCTCAGGAGGGTTGATGTGACTCTGGGTTTCTGCTGTGCAGGTGAATGATGTGCTCCTAGGAATGATGGGGGCACAGCTGACTCGAGGCTGAGCAGTGAGGACGAAGGAGGAAAGCAGGTTTTGGTGGGCTCCAAAATCTTGGGGGATGCAAAGGGGTTGGAGAGCTCTACCTGATGCAGGTGGGGAGTTTTCCTGTGAAAAGGTGGTGCACAGAAATGGCATTTATTGGAAAGCAGCATGAGATGGGTGAAGCTGAGGCAGCTGAGGGCTGTGTGAAGCTGACCCCAAGCCATGAAGCTCTGCAGTGTGTGGTGTTCCATCTCCTGCCCACCTCCCGTGCTCCCTGCCCATAAGAGAGGGATGTGGATAGGTCACAGCCTGGAAATGCTCCAGGGAAGGGTTTGAAGGAAGCTGTTGTGGGCTGGTTTTGGTCTGGGCAGGCTTTTTAAGGATGTGGAAGGTGGGGTGGTGAACCCCAGGGAAGCTGTGGAGCTTTGGCTGGAGGTGACCCTAAAATCTGATGGCAAAGCCATCTATAGAATGTGAATTCTATAGAATTCATGTTCTTCTTCTTTACTCAGAGAGTGCTGAGGCCCTGGCACAGGATGCCCAGAGCAGCTGTGGCTGCCCTTGGATCCCTGGAAATGTCCAAGGCCAGGTTGGACAGAACTTGGAGCAACCTGGGCCGGTGGAAGGTGTCCCTGCCCATCCAGGGGTGGCACTGGATGATCTTTGAGTTCCTTTCCAACCCAAATATTTGTATGCTTCTGTGAAAACACAAGGAGAAATGCAGAAAGCCACCAGACGCTGGGAAATGCAGAGCTGCCCTCAAGCCCTGGGAGCAGGCCCTGGCTGGAGAAACAGAAAGTGTCTTTCTCTTTTTGTTTCATTTTGACTCATCTCACCCATCCCAGAAAAGAAAATCAGTTTACAAAGCACTCATGACCCAGCCAGGAGCAGTGGTGGGGAACAGGGCAGGGAAGGGATGTTTGATTCTGGTTCTGGTTCTGGATCCAGCAGAGCAGAACCTTCCTTTGCATCTCCTTTTCCCATGAAGCCACCACAGAACCACCTGGATATCCCAAAGCAGGTCACACACAGGGCCCTGCAGCTCCTGAAACACAATTCAGGAACTTTTATTGGCCTTCATGAGCGTTTCCCCTGCAGTTTGATGGACAGGGCAGCAACACTTCCCTAGTTAAGGCTGCAGTTTGCTGACTCAGCACCTGGCACCATTTCCTCCTCCCCATTATTTCCAGGTGCTAAATCACATTCAATGATAGCTGATAATTATGGTTTATCCTTTCCTAATCACGCTGCTTTCCCAGAGAAGCTGTTGCCACAGGGATGTTGTGGGAGTGTGAATGGGTGGGGAGGGCACCAGGAGATGTTTCTGTTCACCCCGAGCCACGAAAAACTTGGAGACCCCTTAGGCTAAGCACACCAGATTCAGCCTAGGAGATCTTGTATCTTGTCAAAAAATGTGTTTATTTATTCTTCTGAGCCAGTTTTCCAGCAGAAAAAGAAGCTGCACCAAACTTTGCATGTTCTCCTTAATTTCCAGGAAAAAAAAATCACAACTTTGGTTTTTTCCTGACTTTTTTTTTTTTTCAAATTTTTTTTTATTTTTGCACATTTCAGCTAGTTTAATTTGAATTCTTGACAATGAGTCATTTTATTTCTTTTGAATTTAAATCCGATCTTATACTAAACTAGAAAATCATTAAACCATCGAAGACTCACACCTTTAGTATTTTATAGAATATAGAAGTGGTTTTTATATTATTGAGGCTGAATGATTAGTGGGAGTAATTTCCTGATCTTTCCTCTTTCTTGCCCTTCTTTTTTCCTGCTCTTTCCTTTTCCTGCATTTCCTTTTCCTCTTTGTCCCTCCTCCCTCTATGGAGCCACCCAGGCTGGCTGGAAAATGGTCAGGAAGGACTGGGATGAAAAATAAAAAGCTGGAGAAAGAAAGGAGGAAAATGGGGTGATGACAGCGTTTTTTTAGTGGGAATAATTTCCTGATCTTTCCTGCCTTTCCCTTTGCCAGATCTTCCCTTTTCCTGCTTTTCCCTCTTCCCAGCTTTTCCCTCTTCCCACACTGGAGCCAGACACACCATCTGAAAATTATCAGAAATTATCAGGATGAAAAATGGTCAGAAATTATCAGGATGAAAAATAAAAAGTTTGGGAAAAAAGGAAAAAAATGGGGGTGATGTCAGTAGTTTTTTAATGGGAACAATGTCCTGATCTTTCCTCTTTCCTGCCCTTCTTTTTTCCTGCTCTTCCTTTTCCTGTTTTTCCCTCTTCCCACTCTGGAGCCACCTAGGCTGGCTGGAAAATGGTCAGGAAGGATTAGGAAGAAAAATAAAAAGTTGGAGAAAAATGTAGGAAAATTGAGGTGATATTGGTGGTTTTTTAGTGGGAATAATTTCCTGATCTTTCCTGCCTTTCCCTTTTCCTGCTCTTCCCTTTTTCTGCTTTTCCCTCTTCCCACTTCAGCTGGAAAAGGGTCAGGATCCAAAGGAAAAGACTGAGGAAAAAAGGAGGAAAATGTTGGTGATTTTTGGAAGGGATCTTTAAAGGTCACCAAGTCCAAGCCTTGCCATGAGCAGAGGCATCTTGGATTGGGTCAGATTGCTCAGATCCCCATCCAACCTCACCTTGGATCTTTCCAGTACATGTTAAAGTCACTGTGACATCCCTGAAATTCTCACACCAACATGACATAAAGCCATAAAGTAATTTTTTAAGAAATAATGAAGTGTTTGTTTTGTAAGTTGAGTTTTTTTTTAAAGATTCCAAACATATTTCCATTTTTAACCTGATTTTTCACACATACTTTACTCCAACACCCACCAGTACAACACAAACCTCTTACACTGGTGCTGGCTACAAAATATTAATTATTCCAAGTCTGGAGAGCGGGGTAGATGCATTTTAAAACCATATGGATCATCATTCCAGCTGGAAAAGAGCCTGTAATCACTGGTGAGGTCACTGCATCAAGCACAATTCACTGCATGCATTTACCCATTTTATGGGCTTGACCACTGCTGTGGTTGGCTAAAAGCTGGAAGTATATTGGGCTTTTCTTGGTAGGGATGGGTCTTCTGATATTTAAAAGGCTTGGAGTTGGTTTTTTAAATGCAGGGCTGCACCTTCTTTTGTGAGGTTTGTGACTCGTGGTGCTTCAGGCTTTTATTTGGCTCCATTGATGCTGCCAGAATAAGTAGGGTGCTCTTAGCTCAGGCTGGGGGGAGTTGGCCTGGCTTAAAATGATAGAGGAGATAAGCTTGGTCCTGATTGGGATCAGGCAGCTTGGGATGAGCCTCAGAGGATGGTGGTGGCTCCTCTGGAGCTGATCTGAGCAGGAAAACCACGTCCCAGAGTGACCCAGCCTGCTGGGCACAGCCCTGCTGCCCACAGGCCACAGTCAGGCCAGAATCCATCAACACAATATTGCAGAGCCACAAGTGATCCAGGAGCTGCTGCTGGGGAGTCATTCCAGCCCTCGCAGCTTGAATTCAGCTCCTCACCCATGATAAAACCCAAACCTGCCTTGAACCTCACCCAGGAAAGTGCACAAACTGCCCTGCCATAAAAACTGATTTAACCCAACTGAGGTTAACCAGCCTGGGTGAAGGATTTGTCATCCTTGTGTAAAACTCGCCATCTGGGAGCTCCTCATCTCAGTGCTTGACCTCTAAGCACCTCTGTGAGACTGTGGGGATATGCAGGTAGTGGGAATTTTATGTCTTGGGTTAAAAAAAAAATGTATTTATTCAAGAGGTTTCTGAGCGTCACAGGCTGCGTGTTGCACTCAGCATTAAAATAAGAACAAACACTGAAGTTAAAATTAATTAATTAATTAAAAGCAATAAAAAAAATCAAATAGTGAATTATTGAAATTAAAAGAACCCCTGAAGTTCCTCTCTAAAATCTCTCTCTGCTTTGCTCAGCTGAGCTCTCAGTTCCTGAACTCTGTGTGGGATTCCAGCAATCCCCAAAATTAGCACCAAGGCTGGTGGTGATGCCCAAAGCACTCTTATCTACAACACAACAAACATGGAGATTGGAAGGAAAACGTCCCAAAATTCCCAGTGCAGCCAAGAAACAACACCAAAAAATTGTGCATCTTCAAGAAAGTCAAGAGGATGGTGGGACCTAGGAGTGATTTATGGGCAGGATATAACATTTATAACATTTCTTTTGTGCATCTTCAAGAAAGTCAAGAGGATGGTGAGACCTAGGAGTGATATAAGAGCAGGATATAACATTTATAACATTTCTTATCAGCATTGGCATTGTTCCGCTGCAGGACAGGATTGGGCAGCGTGTGGTGACCCAAATTCTGCCTCTCCACACCAGGAGGCCCAGCAGAGCCATGGCTGAACATCTGAGCAGTAATTCCCATCTCAAGAGCAGCAGTGTGGCCTCCAGGAGAAAGCCAGGAGCCACCCCTGATTTCCTCCACCCACGGAGAGCTTTCCATCCACCCTGCCCAGCTCAGATCCATTGTCAGCACAGGAAAAGGCCCCACATCCCATTGCCAGTGGCCTAATCCATTCCTTCCCTGCCCACAGCCCACACAATAACACCCCACTGAGGGGATCCACCTCCCAGGAAATCCTGCTTTAACACCCTCCAAAGGAGCAGCCAGATTTATCTCTGCTGTTGTTCTGGAAGGCTCAGTGAGGACTCATCTGTTCTAATCCCCTCTTTAAGGTTTCCAGTTGAGGCCTGTGCTCCCAGATTAGCATTTCTGACAGCTCCGGGGTGTGGCCTGCAAGGCCCCATGAGGGGAAATCACCAACCAGCAACTGCTCCAGGTACCCCACTGAAGGCACAGATGGAGGAGCTTTTGGGATGACCCCATAAAAATTCCTGAAATGAAGATTTGTGTTAAATGGGCCGGGAGATCTTCAGAATTAATCTCATGGCTCAGCCTTTGCTGGAGAGTTTGGGGACTGCTCCTTCCACGTGGCATTTTCATTGCGCTTTTTTTGGTGTAGCAGATTTTGAGATTTCCTGAAATGAAGACTTGGGTTAAATGGGCCAGGAGATCTTCTTCAGAAGTAATCTCATGGCTCGGCCTTTGCTGGAGAGTTTGGGGACTGCTCCTTCCACGTGGCTCATGGCATTTTCATTGGGCTCCTTTTTGGTGTAGCAGATTTTCAGATTTCCTGAAATGAAGACTTGGGTTAAATGGGCCTGGAGATCTTCTTCAGAATGAATCTCATGGCTCAGCCTTTGCTAGAGAGTTTGGGGACTGCTCCTTCCACGTGGCTCATGGCATTTTCATTGGGCTTGGTTTTGGTGTGGCAGATTTTGAGGTTCCCCAGAATCAGACTCCTGGAGTGGTTTGGGTTGGGAAGGACCTCAAAGATCATCCAATTCCAACTCCCTTCCACTATCCCAGGGTGTTCCAACCCCTGTTCAACCTGGCCTTGGATTCTTCCAGGGAGGGGGCCTCCCCAAATTCTCCTGGGCAACTTGTGCCAGGGCCTTACCATTCTGTGAGTAAACAACTTCCTGACTTTGGTAGAATTCACATTCTGGAGGTGGCTTTGCCATCTGTTCTAGGGTCACCTACAGGGGGTGGGACATTCACAGGTTGAACAACAATGGCTTTAAGCTGAAGGGGAAAAGGGTTAGCTGGGATATTGAGGAAAAAATTGTTCCCTGTGCCCTAGCACAGGATTCCAGAGAAGCTGTGGTTATCCCTGGATCCCTGTCCAAGGCCAGGTTGGACAGGGCTTGGAGCAGCCTGGGATAGTGCAAGGTGTCCCTGCCATGGCAGGGGTGGGACTGGGTGATCTTCCAGTTCCTCTCCAGCCCAAGCCATTCCATCATTCTGGGATTCCACAATGCACCAATACATCCACTGAGCCCCTGGATGATATTGCCCACTGACCAGACTGTTTGGAACATGTAATTCTAACAGTCTCCAGAATTTCCACTCCTCCCACCTGACCAGGGGGAAGCATCTGCTTGTTGGGATGCATTTTCCAGCCTGGAATTATCAGCAGCTTTGTTGTGCCAGGACAAATCTCAATTTTAGTCCTGCAAAACTTTAGCTGCCAAGTCTGGAACTGCAGAGAAGACTTGAAACATTTGCATGATGAAAGGTTGCTGGACCAAGTGATCAAAAAGGTTCTCCAAGCCCAGCATGAGCACAGATCCACTTGGGAAGGAGCTCTGGGCACAGAACTGGTTTCTCCTCATAGTGATTTCTACGAGAGCTGGATGTTCTCAACTTCTCTCAGGACAGATCTCTGCACCTGCAGAGCAAATTCCTCTGAATATTGTTGTGATTTTTCCTTTATAATATCAAAACCCGATGCTTTGATTAGAGATGGGGAGGTGGTGGTAGTAGGGAGGGTGAATCTGACAGTGTTTTCTAGTATTTAGTCCCTAATTGAAATATTACCTTGAGGTATTTATAAAAAAAATATTAAATTGGCCCAGATTTTTTTTATGAATAAGGCTTTAATTAACTTTTTACATATTAAATGTACATCAGTGGAAATAGTTAGACAAATAGCAGGGGTGTTAGTCATGCAGAAGCAAAGGGATGATTCAGTCAGGGACTGCTCGTGTTACAGCAGCCTCTCCCTCTGAGTGCACATGAGAGAGATGCTGAGAGGGAAGGGAAATTAGCATCAGGAGCGTGGAGAGGGAACAAATTCAAAAAAAGGCCAGGAGAAAGGCGAGGTTCCCAGTGGAGTTAGAAATTAAGGGCTCCCTTGCTTACGCAGGAATAACTCACAGAGCCCGGGGAGCTGAGCTCTGTTACACAACTCCACAGCTCCATCCTCCCCTTCCCTGCACTCCCACCCCCTCCAGGTGAATGGGACAAGTTCTCTCCACGTCCAGCCCATGGCAGGGCAGAGTTTGGGAAGGGCAGAGTAATGGAGAGGGCAGCGAGGTGTGAGCAGGGATGGGAGGGTCTTGGGTTTTGGTTGTTAATTGCTGCCCCAGATGTGCAGGGTGTCTCTGCTTCACCCCACATGGCTGAAGAACGAGTCTGGACTCTTCACTTTTCAGTCTTGAGGTTGTTTATTAATTCTTATCTATAAAATTTTATTTCTGCTTAGCTGAGATCTGCTCAGCAGGGCAGCCACAGGCACTCTGTGTTGTCCTTTTATACTACAAACTACGTTTAACATATTTACACTTAATTCCCAATACCTATCACCTATGTTAGACAGTGCACTTCTACTCTAAACTAATCTTAAATTGCCAACATCACTGCAGAAAATGGAGAGCAAGAAGAAGAAGAGGAAAGGCTGGACACACCCAGATTCTTCTATCTTGTCTGATAACTCTCAAAAATCTTACAAAAATCTTGTGAACATTTTGTTATTACACCATTCAAACCTGTGTGACTTTCAGGTCCTCATACAAAGCTGGTAACTCGCTCCAAGGGTCATAATCAAATCCCCAGGTGTTCTGGGCAGCATGCCAGGGTCTCTGAGCCCCCCATAGGGATCCTTGGCAACTCTGGACATCCAAAGGGATGTACGGAGTTCTGACAGGGTGGGAGCCCCAACCTGGGAGGTTTTGGAGAACAGGTCAGACCAACATATGTCAGCATGGCTCAGGAACACTGGGTCCTGCCTTTGGGCAGCAGGATGAGAGGTCCAAGTCTGGGATCTGGGATTTTAGGTGATTTTGGAGCACATCTCGGGGTCTCTGTGGTCAGGATGACCCCGAGGTGTTGGAAAGTCTCTTTTTCCCAGCCCTGAGATTGAAGAAGGAGTCAGGGTTCTTTGGCTCTGGTTTTCAAGGTTGTTTATTCTATGTTATCTATAACATTCTTTTTCTGACCTACTGAGATCTGTCCAGCAGGTCAGTCCATGGCACACTGACCATCCTTGGGGTGGTGGTAACTTTTTACACCTAAGAACTACACATACTTTATTTACAGTAATTTTCCAATACCTATCAGCTATGTTAGACGGTCTGTCTCTACTCTAAACCCATCCAAAAGTGCCACCATCACCCAGAAGATGGAGGGCAAGAAGAAAAAGAAGAAGGACAAGGCACACCCAAATCCCTCCATCTTGGCTTCTGAACCCCCATTCTAGAAACCCCAAAATTCTCCTTTTCTACTTTGTGGCAAACTGACTATTGTTCTATTTAAACTCTCCTGGCTTGTAAATCTTCACATAAAGTTGGTAATTTTCTCCATGGGTTAAAATAAAAGGCACAGGGGTCTTTGACTCTGTACCAAGGTCTCTGAGCCCCCTGGCAGGGTCTCGAATCCTCCAGGGCACACAGAGTCTATGTGTGCAAAGTCATATCCAGTGCAAGTCAAAAGTGTGTCATAAACAAAGTTAACTTTTTCTAGGAAAAAAAAGAGTATTTTAATACCAATATGCACTCCTAATTACACTGGCTAAACTTTTCTGCCACTTCCACTGAATTAGATCTAAATTACACCAGGCCAAGAGGAGAATCAGGCCACGTGTTTTTCTGCTGATGGCCAAAATATATATTTTTAGTTGACTCAATTTATTCACTAACTGATTTGCATAGACATTTCCAAAGGCTGTTCAGTTCTCTTTTTTTTCCTTTTTTTTTTTTCCCCCAGTTTTTTTGCATTTCACATGTCATCTCCCCCCCACTCATTACACAGGGCAGCAGCAGTGTTGCCACCAAGGGAGCTCACATTTAACAGCAAGAGAGGAATCTTCAGCAGTTCCCATCCCAGGGGGACCGCAGGATGCGGAGCTTTGATTTTGTTGCTCTAAGATAGGCAGGGATGAAAGCAGTGTGCTCTGGAAATCCTTAAGGTGCTGGGCTCCTCCAGCAGCTTCACAAGTGCCTTTCCCTCCCACGAAAACCATCAAAATCAGAACAGGTCATCACCTCCCCTCCAATGAACATCATGGATAAGGAGCCATGAGTTATTCCCACATATATTCCCACATAATATTCTGGAGAGCACACACCCAAGGCTGGAGGGTGTGGATGCTCTTCAAGAACCTGAAACGGAACATCAGATGTCAAATCAGGAGTAAAATCAGTCAAATTAGGAATTAAATCTTGTCCAGTCCTCAAATAGGGATAAATTCAGTCAAATCAGGAATAAAATCATGTCCAGTCGTCAAACAGGGATAAAAACAGTCAAATCTGGTATAAAAACATGTCCAGTCCTCAAATAGGAATAAATTGAGTCAAATCAAGAATAAAATCAGACAAATAGGAATAAAATCATGTCCAGTCCTCAAATAGGAATAAATTCAGTCAAATCAAGAATAAAATCAGTCAAATCAGGAATAAAATCATGTCCATTCCTCAAATAGGGATAAAATCAGTCAAATCAGGAATAAAATCATGTCCAGTCCTCAAATAGGAATAAATTCAGTCAAATCAAGAATAAAATCAGTCAAATCAGGAATAAAATCATGTCCAGTCCTCAAATAGGAATAAATTCAGTCAAATCAAGAATAAAATCAGACAAATAGGAATAAAATCATGTCCATTCCTCAAATAGGGATAAAATCAGTCAAATCAGGAATAAAATCATGTCCAGTCCTCAAATAGGAATAAATTCTGTCAAATCAAGAATAAAATCAGTCAAATCAGGAATAAAATCATGTCCAGTCCTCAAATAGGAATAAAATCAGTCAAATCAGGAATAAAATCATGTCCAGACCTCAAATAGGAATAAAATCAGTCAAATCAGGAATAAAATCATGTCCAGACCTCAAATAGGAATAAAATCAGTCAAATCAGAAATAAAATCAGTCAAATCGGGAATAAAATCATGTCCAGTCCTCAAATAGGAATAAAATCAGTCAAATCAGGAATAAAATCATGTCCAGTCCTCAAATATGAAGGCAGGGTTGATGTAAGAGCAAGCAGGCATTTGGTGAATTGACAGCAGCAAGAATGAGAAGCCAAAGCTGGAATTGTGAATTTTCTTGCAATCAGGTTGGCAAAGCTCTGAAAAAACCCTCAGAATGTGAAAGAAAAGAAGAAAATATACTGAAATGGCAAATAGCCTGAGCAAGGGATCTGTTATCATTTGGCTTAAAATGTGTGAGCCCACAGCCAGGGATTGACCCTGAACCAAACCCCAGAGCACCTCCCTGCTCTTCCCATTGTCCCATTGCCCTTCAGAGAGACCCCAGTCCCAACCCAGAGATTATTCCCAGTCTGGTCCCCAGTGCTTTCCTTGCCTGGGAGGGCAAAATCCATGTGCAGGTCAGGCTGGAAGAGATCATCTCCAGAGCAGAGAGGATTCCTGGATGTGAGGGCTGACCAGTGCATGGCACAGGGCATCTCTCTGATTAGAGGGGTCATTCTTTGAGCTTAAGAAACCTGGATAAAACAAGGGAAGCATCAGATGAATGAAATTTGTTTGTCTTGTGAATACAAATGATGACTGATTAAGAAAATTATCTGGAGGTGTTTGGTGTCCTCTGCTTCTCCAGCAGGTTATTTGATTTTTTGGGGTTTTTTTGAGGTCAAATAGCCCATTTATATTGATGAGGGCAAGGTGAGAGCTTCAGTGTTTTAAATCATAAGCAGATACAAGTTCTGGCTATTTTAATAGTTATTATTATTATTATCATTATTATCATTATTATCATTATTATTATCACCATCATTATTATCATTATCATTATTGTTATCATTATCATTATCATTATTTAATATCTCGTCCATGATTTGAGAGTGAAGCCAATGAAGAGCAACCACAAATTACATTTCCGTGGTCTTATATTCACCAGGAGCACAATATCTTGTGAATGTGTCTTATTCGTGTGTGTCAGATTCAGAGGTGTTTGGTATCCTCTGCTTCTACAGCAGGTTATTTGATTTTTTGTGGGTTTTTTTGACGTAGAATAGCCCATTTATATTGGTGATGGCAAGGTGAAAGCTTCGCTGTTTTAAATCACAAGCAGATAAAAATTCTGGCTATTTTAGTGCTGTTATGATTATTATTATTATATAACATCTGTCTATGATTTAACTGTAAAGCTAATGGAGAGTGCCCAAAAATCACATTTCTGTGATTTTATATTCTCCAGGAACACAAGGTCCCATGTCTTATTCAGGGTGTGACAGATTCCCAGGAGGTCCCTGGCCATGTATTCACTTTCTGTGCTTTGCTCAGCTTCCCAAACCCAACCAGTGACATTTTCAGCCCAACACAATAGCAGGCTGGCTCCTCTTGGTGGGTGAAATTAAACATTATTAGATGATGCTGTAAAGGGTGAAGTCCGCTTTGAAATTGTGGTCAGGATAATTTTCTTCCATTTTTAACCTCTAGGACTCATTTCTCCATATCAGGCTGATCACCAGCTCATAGACTTTTCCCAGCCATGCTGGCAATGCACAACATAAGGAGGAAATTTGGTTTTTTCCACTTTTTCTGCTCTGATTATTTTGATTGTCTCTGATTAGGATTGCAAGATTTAAGGGAATGTCTCAGAACACAGCTTTTAGTGAACGAGCAAGTTGTGATAGGACGGGGGGATGGTTTTAAGGTGGAGAGGGAATGGTTGGGTGGGATTTTGGGAAGGAATTCTTGGCTGGGAGGGTGGAGAGGGTGCCCAGAGAAGCTGGGGCTGCCCCTGGATCCCTGGAAGTGCCCAAGGCCAGGTTGGATGGGATTTGGAGCAACTGGGACAGTGGAAGGCGTCCCTGCCATGGCAGAGGGGTTGAAACCTGACTTTGAGGTCCCTTCCAACCCAAACCCCTCTGTGGTTCCGTGGTTCTGTGATAACTTTTCACTGTTTCCAAGGGCCATAAAAAACCCTGCATGACAAAGTTCTGCGTCTTTATCTGCCAGGCCAGCAGATGTGTTCATGGCAGGTGGAGCTGCTGGAAAGGGAGCTGCAGCTCAGTTTTTGGGGTTCCTGCTTTGGTTGGGTCAGGCAGGGGATATTTTGGATTTCCCATCTTTAGGAGCTGAGCTCCCTCAGCAGTGTCCTCACGTGCACTCCCCCAATGATGGAGGCATTTCAGACAAGTGTTCAATATATTTAACTCCCTTTTCTGCTTGGGATTTATACAAGAGCTCCAACTATAATCAGAATATCTGTCATCCCCAGCTTATCTGCTGACTTAAAATTGCTTGTAAATCATCCAGCCTGTGTCTGGGGCTTTGCAATTTCCTTATTCCTCAGTTTCTAAATAGATCTGAAATTCCCTTAAAGTGTTTGGGATTAGAAAATGGGAAGATAATGGTGGCTCTCCATCTCACAGGTGGGCAGCTGGGGCAAAAGAGCTTTTTGAAAAGTCCTGTTTTGTAGGACTGAGCCCCTTCTCCCTCAGGGACCACAGATACAGCCTCCAAACCATGCTTCCTCTCATGAGCTATTTATAAAAAGTGGCTTTCATGCTGTGGGAACTGCATCAAAATTTTTCTGCTTCCCCAACTGGGTGGAACTGAAACCCATGGAAAAAAAAAAACAACAAAAAACCAAAACCACAACCGAAAAACAACAACCAAAAAAAACCCCCCCAAAAAAACCACCAAAAAACCCACAAAAAAAAAATTTAAAAAAAAATCACCACTGAAAAAAAAAAACCAAAAAGCCCCAAAAACCCAGATTGCCCAAGCCTGCTGCAGGGAGGTGAGCAGCTCCTCCAGCACCCAGACCCCCTCCCTTCTCCAAAGGGAGCCTGTAAAGCAAAAATTTCTGCAAGCCGAAAAATTGCTTAATTGCCTCAAATTGATTCCATGGTTTTATTAAGATATTTTCCCAGCTCTATTATGGTTAATTATTTGTATTACAGTAGACTCTGAGGCCCCAAGCAGAGATCAGGGCCCCATTGTGCTAAATAGTGTACAAGCACTTAATAACAGAACCATTCCTTGCCCCAGATAGCTTGCAATTATGTGGGGAGCTGTAGTGGAAACACACCACAGCTCATGTGAGCACCTTTTAGGAGAGGTTAACGTGGATTTTGGAAGGCAAGAGGGTCCCTCAGGAGAGCCTGTGCAGCCCCACTCTTCCTGCTGGGCTCCAGTGGGAAAACCTCAAAGGAGAATTTTGATGTTCAAACAGGAGATGAACTCCCCACCTGTATTAAGGCTTTGTGAGGGGAATCAAGAGGGGAGAAAAGTGCGGGAAACTGATCATGTTCCTGTGCTGCTTTCCCCTTCACCGTTGGTTTGTGCTCAGGATTGGGCTGAGGGAGGTTCGTGAGGGAGCTTGTTACCCTGGGGATTTCCAGCCCTGCCTTGCAGAGGCAGAGCTTTAGATAAATGCTGAGATCCAGCCTTGCAGGGACCCTGCTTCCTCCCAGCCCCAGTGAGGAAGTGGAGCAGAAATGCAGAAGGGGAGCCCTGTGTGTCTCCTTCTCCCACCCCACCCTGTGATGGTGTTCACAGGGATCTTAGGGTGAGGGAAGAATCAAGGATCTGACTCCATGTTTCAGAAGGCTGATTTATTATTTTATGATCTATATTACATTAAAACCATACTAAAAGAATAGAAGAAAATGTTTGATCAGAAGGCTGGCTAAGAATAGAATAGCAAAGAATAACAAAAGCTTCTGTCTCGGACAGAGCGTCTAAGCCAGCTGTGATTGGCCATTAATTAGAAACAACTGCATGAGACCAATCCCAGATGCACCTGTTGCATTCCACAGCAGCAGATAATCAATGTTTACATTTTGTTCCTGAGGCCTCCCAGCTTCTCAGGAGGAAAAATCCTAAGGAAAGGATTTTTCATAGAAGATGTCTGTGACACCACCCCACTCCAAACCTCTGTGGCTGCATCTCACCCATTATGGGAGATCTCATCTATGGAGGGGTCAGCACTGGGGGAGCTTTTCCACACCTTCAAGCAGGTGGGGAGAGTTTTGAGACCTCAAAGCCCTGCTGGAGGTGATGTTTGGGGCTGGGAGTGGGACAGGTTTGGGGTGAATGGGCCCCACCTAATTTCACCTTGGCTGCTTCCAGGGATGGGGCATCCAGCACCTCTTTGGACAACCTGCTCCAGTCCTTCACCACCCTCATCATAAAAAATCACTTTCTTGTGTCTGGATCCACATCTTTTTAGTTTAAAACATTGCCCCTGTTTAAGTTCAGCAGGCCAGAAAAGAGAAGCTGCTGGTTCAAGCAAGGACGTTGCTTGTACCCCAAGTGCTGTGCTGAGCTCCGGGTGAGCCTCAGGGACTGCACATCTCTGCATTGCCCACCTCTCCCCGGGGCTGAGAGGATGTGAAAAGCAGCAAACTGTAGCCCCCAAACCGGGGGAAAATCCAATTGTTTCCAAGCTCTAAGCTCAGGTCTCAAGCAGAGCAGGAACCTCTGGAGATAACGCCGTGTCTGTGTGTGTGTGTGTAAAACGGCCTCGCCGAATCCCCCAGCTTTAGCAGGGCTTTGAAAAAGATCTGGGTGGTGATTCAAAATCCAGGTTATGACCTGTGACCTTTGGATGAGAAATTGTTGCCATTTAGGATGTGTTAGGAGGTCCATCCTTTTCATCAAATGCGTGTTTCTTCTTGCTGCGGGAGGCAATCACACCGGTATATCATTAACTCGCAGAAAAGGAGGCTGTAAAAGAAGTTGATGGGGGACCTTAGCCCACACCCTGCTGGGGTCTGCTCGGAGCACAATATCCCAGCGACCATGAGATTAAGCTAAAGAGAAAAGTGAAAATGCTTTTCACGATTCACACGCCCTTTAGATTGTTTTATTAAACCATTTGAATAGGGATTTCCCTTTCGGCCGACAACGGGGCCCGGCCAATGCATAGTTCTAGGTTGCTATGACTTAGTTGGTGCTGGCTAATCACAAGTGAGGGCAAATTTCATATAAAATATCTCGGCCCATTGTCAACCTAATGCGGCGTGACAGTGGCAGCACAAAGGGGGATTCATTCCCCCCAGCAGGTAATAAGGACGATTTGCCATACCAACCAGGCAGTCTCGAGGGGGGCTGTCAAATGCGATCAGAGCAGCGAAATGGAGCCTCGCATTCCATTCTCAGGTGGGCGAAGGAGATCCTTTTGTTCGACCATGTTGCTTCTGATAACAGAATACAATTATATCCTTTTTTTTTTTTTTTTTTTGCCTGTATCCTACTGACCGTTGGGGCTGTTTTTATAGCGGTTTTAGGGGCTTGCCTTCTTTTTCTTGCCTTGTTTATTTTTTTCCCAAAGCCAGGAGGGACCCCAATGATTCTTTAGCCTGGAGAATTTCACCCCAGTCCTTTTCCTCCTTCCCCTTTCATTAAGGACCCTGTCCAGGCACAATGAGCGCCCTGTATCTCTGCTAATCACCCCCAATTGGCACACACAGCTTCCTTTTGTCCGGAGCCTCCCGGGGATGTTGGGGAGACCAGGGGCAAATTCGGGGCGGATGGATTGGACCGTGCTGCTCTAGGAAGAAGGAATATTCAGGAGAAGGCATTCACGGGATGGAGGGAGGGGGGGATCAGAGCCTTTCACACATGACCAAGCCAACAGAAAGGCAGATAAAGCACTGAGCGGGGTAGGTAGGGAGACATACACGGCAATGATTAGATCAGCAGAGAGATAGGGCGATAGGGAGAGAGATAAGGGAGTGTTTGCTTTGCAGGTATCAGACTCGGGTTACTGATACCAGACCGTCCTGCTGATTTGCCTATCTCGGGGGTCTGGTTACCTGCGAGATCACCTGGGGTTGTTTTGACAGTGGCTAATTGGGGAGAGCATTCCACCCTGGGCTCACAGGCAGGGCAGCAGGGAGCACTGGCCCAGGATACCAGGCTTGCAGGCTGCCCTGGCCTTGGGCAAGCTGGCTCTGCCTGTTCCAGGTACAGCCTGAAAGGTTTGGGGGTGCAAAAAACATTTGGAAGTGCTAAAAAAGTTTGGAAGTGCGAGAAAGGTTTGAAGGTTTGAGTGCCACGCTGGAGGTTTCAGCTCTGTTGTGCAACCAGAGCCATGAGCAGCCAACAGGGAGAAAGTGAAAAGAACAAGAATGAGAAAGTGAAAAGAAAAAGAATGAGAGAAGACTCCCATCACTCAGATGTTTTGGGGAAACTTGGCCTTCAGGATTTTACAAGCTGAGCTAATCCAACCTCCTTCAATCCAGCATTGCCTCTTATCTGGATCACCTTCATGTTCCCTGGCAGGAATTGCCCATTTAATAATTTCCCTCCAATGAGCTGAATCACTGCTAATCTGATCAAATGTCTTTTTAGGGCCTTTCATCTTCCCAGGGATGTGTTGACACTAGCACAGCTGGTTCAGAGGAAACAAGAACTCAATCAAAACTCCGTTCAAAACACAGATGGGACCCAAACCTAACCTTTCCTTTCAGATATGCAAAAGTGTGGTTAACTTCTTGTTATTACGCATTTGCATAAGTCTTTGCATCTAGGGGCCTGATTTTTAAGTGGTTAAAGAAGCCAGGCAAAGCCTGGAGCTGGATTTTGATGAGAAACTGTGCAGAGCCAGCTGGGCACGGTGCTCTCTGTGAGGAAGGGGACAGGCTGTGGTGCCACAGAGGGCTGTGGGACAGCTCCTGGTTGGCATCACCTGCTGTGTCACTATAGGACACAAAAAACCACAAGCTCACACTGCTGTTCTCAAGGTGAAGAAAAAAGGGAAGGTTATTTTCTGACTTCAACATTTATGGTTTTCCAAAAGTGACAGCGGATTGGAGGGTGACAGTGCCACCTCTCCAATGACACTGGTTAAACTAACAGACCATCAACTTTCTCTTCTTCCATAAAGGAATGCAAAACAATGAGTTATTTACAGAAAGTATGTGAGAAAGTTTACTACAAGAATGTCAGCAGCAGAAAGTTTAGAAAATCTTAAAAAACCAAGGGAACAGTGCTGTGGGTGCTGCAGCTCTCCCAGAGCTGCAGCTGCTCCTTGGAGCCACCCCCACCCCATTCCAGGGACAGCCTCAGTTACCTGCAGCACCAAGGACTGCTGTTCTGGTGGAGTGGGCTTCCCTGGATTTGGAGATAATCCCATGTGGGAATGCTGCTGAAGAGGAGGGGATGTGACACAAGGCAATGGCAGCAGGAGCTTGGGGAATGGCTCCAAATCTTTCAGGCCAGTCTGTGGAACTGTGTGGAGATTGGAGCTGTGGATTCCCATCTCTGGAAATGCTCAGGGCTGGGCTGGATGGGGCTCTGAGTAACCTGGGCTAGTGGAAGGTGCCTACTAGGGGGTTGGAAAGAGACAATTGAGGTCCCTTCCCATCCAAACCATTCTGTGATCCTATAATTCTCTGATTGCAGTGTCACAAAGAGATCTTTGAGGAATGCAATTAGTGATCCTTCTGCATGCAAGGGATCCCAGGCAGCCATTTGGGCTCTGCTCCTGTTCAAAAGTTCCCAAGGTCCTCAGGATAAGATTGATGGGGTTTATATAACCCTGGGCACACCTTAGTACAGCACAGAGCTGCTCTGGAACATCCTGAGCTGCTGCCAAGATCTGTAACCAGATGGGGTGCTGGTTAGAAAGTCTCCATGTCATAAATAATGGAATAGTTTGGGTTGGAAGGGACATTTAAAGGTCCCCCAGTCCCACCCCTTTGCAATGAGGTGACCACAACTCAGCCCTGAGGCAGCTCCAGGTGTTGAGGTTCTTCTGGAAGGCTCCATGGATAAACAGTGATCCCAGCATCACTCATGGGGTGCCCAGGCATCATGCAGCACAGGCTGAGGAGAACATTCCTGCCCTTTTCCCCTCCCCTGTGGAATGCTGCAGGCTGAAAAGGTGCCCAAAGCTCAGGCTGGAGAGGGTAGGATGAGCTGTCTGCCCACTGCTCTGCAGATGGGGAAACTGAGGCAGAGTTTTGGAGTCACCCTTGTCCAGAGAGGCTCCCTTGGTGCAGTCACCAGGCTCTGATCTTCCCAAAGCCTCTGGAGGCTCCTCAGGGCTCCACAAGGGCTCCCTGGTGGGTCAGACAGAAAATCAGGGTCAGGGCATTTGGTGGTTTAGGCTTGGCAGTGACACCAAGGAAAGAAACAAAAGTTTAAAGACCTCAGGATCTCTTCCTTAAGCTTCCACTTAGGGAAGTGTTTTCCAGCACAACCAGGATGAACTGGACAGTGCTCATGCTGCAGAATTTGGGGATGTGCTCTGTGCAATGAGTCTCCCTCCCACCAGGAATTCTGATTCCTTTTAGAGTCCTCGTGCTGAGCACTTCCATCCTAATGGGTGGAAATCAAACAGCACATGTGGGACAAGGAGCCCCTTTTTAAGCAGTAAAGGGATAATTGAGGAGGTCTGAGGTGCTGCAGATGGTGAGCATGGGTCAAGGGAAATGGGAACTCTGGAAACAGAGGGAAGCTGAGGGCAGCTGGAGGCTGAGCCAGACTTATGTAAAACCTTTTGGTTGCTTTATCTGAGATGGGATCCTCTCTTGTACAATCCAGAGGAATGTGGGGAAGCTGAAGCTCAGCTGCCTCCGAGGCTCTCAGTGCCAATATTTGGTTTCCAACGTTCCCAGTGTTTTCCCCTTGAGCACTGCCAGGGTCCCAGCACCGTGACACCCCTGTGATCTTCCTCCTCCTCCTCCTCCCCTGTGATGGGAACAGAGCTTGTTGCCCTCCAGCACTTGGGCACAGCCTGTGGATGGATCTGTCAGCCAGCCTGTGCCAAGGAGTTCCCTGTTCTCTGCCTTCCCCTGGCGCTGGGCCAATATTTAATAGTTCTGATTGGCAAATGATTTCCTGCTTGGTGATCATTCAAAAAAAAAAAAAAAAAACTTTAGCATTCATTTTTCTTTTGCCCTACTATCACTCCTTTCCCTGGGGAGAAATATGTCCTGTGAAAATGTGAACCTTCATTTCTTAGTACGGTTTAGGTTGGAAGGAAGAGACCTTTAAAGTTCATCTAATCCAGCTCCCTTTCCAATAGATCAGCTTGCTCAAAGCCCCACTTAATTTCACCTTGGCTGCTTCCAGGGATGGGGCATCCACCACCTCTTTGGACAACCACCCTCATCACAAAAAATTACTTCCTTATGTCTGCATCCACATCTTTTTAGCTTAAAATCATTGCCTCTATTTTAGTTCTGCAGGGTCTACTGAAAAGTCTCTCCCCAATTTTCTTCCAAGCTCCTAAAGACCATTGTGAGGTGGGGGACACCATCCCCATATCCTGAACTCTCAGGTTTTGGCTTTCAGGGATCTGCTGGTCAGGGATGTGCTGATCTGCTGCAAGTTCAGCAGAGCCCAGCAGTGCTGGGGGACTGGGGTATCCTCTGCTGGAATCTGGGGCAGCCTGGGGTGCTCTGCTCCTCCTGCACGTGGATCCCAGGGCCAGCAGGCAATGCCATTTGTGTTGGCATAAGCCAGCAGTGATGCCTCCATGTGCTTTTGCAAATCCTGGGAGCTCTGACTCACCAGTCCCTCTGGATTTTGCTCCTGCTGTTCAGAAAGCAGCTGTGCCTGCAAGGCTGTCAGAGCCTAGAGAAACTCCTTCTCCCAAGGGCCACCAGCTCCTCAGCAATCAGCAGGCTCGTTCTGTATTAATCTTTTCTGGGATTCTTCTTTTTCATCCAAAGTGATGCAGCGTGGGCTTTCATTCAGAGCCTGCTGGTTTATCTTCATGGAGATGTTTCTGGGTGGATTCAAAGAGAGCACAGTGTGCTGAGAGCAGCTGGGTTGGTGATCTTTGCACTGCAGTCAAAACTCAAATTCACAGAATTCACAGAATTCAGAGAATCACAGAATGACCAGGTTGGAAGAGACCTTCAAGGTCATCGAGTCCAACCCAGCCCCAACAGCTCAACTCAGCCCTGGCACCCAGTGCCACATCCAGGCTTTGTTAAACACACCCAGGGATAGGGACTCCACCACCTCCCTGGGCAGCCATTCCAGAACTTTATCACTCTTTCTGTGAAAAACTTTTTCCTGATATCCAACCTGTATTTCCCTTGGTGCAGCTTGAGGCTGTGTGCTCTGGCTGTGTCAGTGCTGCTGCAGACAGAGCCCAGCCCCAGCTGAGCACAGGCACCTTTCAGGAGCTGCAGAGAGTGATGGGGGCAGCCCTGAGTCTCCTTTTCTCCAGGCTGAGCACCCCCAGCTCCCTCAGGGGCTCCTCACAGGGTTTGTGCTTCACCCCACCTCAGTTTAAGGCTGAGCTTCCAAAGCTCCTCACAAATTCCTCACCACCTTTCTCCACTGGGCAGCACCTTCCAATGCCTGGGATGCCAAAGGTGCAGGAGGACCACAGGAACCAGGAAAACTGAGCTGGGATTAGCCCTTTGTGTGTGTAAAAGGCTGGGTTGTGCTGCTCCAAATACCACAAACACCAGCTTGTTCCCAGCTTTATTTCCAGTTTCTGAGTTCTTAGGGTTTATTTTGTTTATTTGGTCGGGTTTTTTTCCATTTTAATCCAGAGTCAGTGTAGTATGTCAACTGTTGTGCAAATCTTAACTGGCAGCTGTGGGTTTCTATCCCCTGGAGCCAAGGATGGAATTGAAACCCTTTCTCACACTCTCTGTGTACCTAAGGAATCTGCCCAACCAGAAAGATGTTGGGAAGCCTTGGCACCTTCCAGCCTTCAAAGATGGGTGTCTCAAGAACATGGAGTTAGAGGTACTTTCTGGAGACTCTTAGCTTTGAAAAACACAGCTCAGAGGAGCCAGCACAGCTCCTCCCCACAGCCCTGCTAAACAGATAAACCATTTCCTCTATTTCACCCCATTTTTAGCAAAATGCCTCTCCTAAGGGCACTCCAGAGGTCTGTGGTGTCAGAAATTCAGGGCTCACAGCCACACATTCCCAATGTCTTTCCAATCATGGAATGGAGCAGGATCCTCTCCTCAAGAGCAGACATGGCTGGGAAGACTTTCCTTCATTGTCTGGGAAATTTCTGTTCTTTTCCATGTTGTTTATACATTATCCAGCCCAAAAGGCACTCACTGCTTCACTCCAAGAACTCTGTTTCAAAAATGAAAGATTTAGGGTTTCAAGAATGGAGAATGGCTCAATGTTGCTTTATAGATGTGATCAAAAGGGATTTCCAGAGCAAAATAAACCATTCTATTCACCCTGCTGCATCACCACAGTCCATCTTGCCACATATCTGAGACACCTACCTGACCTGGGGTTAATCATTTCATCATTCAGGGAAAGACTCAGGGAAAATAACTCACTGTCTGGGCAGAAGAACACATGAGAGCCGTTTCCACATATCAGACAGCTGAGATATTCATGCAGTTATTCATTTGCCTTCCTCATCCCACAATCTGAGAACCCTCTGCTGGGCTCCAATCCCTTCTCCTTACAATTCTGAAGACATCACTGAGTTTAGCATTGCAGGCTCCTGGGGAGATAAGCAGGATTGTCCTCAGGTGTACAGATAAGGAAGGAGAAGCACAGAGCGACTGAAGGGTTTGCCCAAAGTCACACAAAACAGCCCTGTCACAGCAGAAAAGCAAATCTTGGGTCACATCATCCTCAGGCCTCTGATTGTCAAAATTTTACTGCTTAGCCAAGTGGTTTTGCATGTCAGGATGGGTTTGGTGCTGGGATAAGTGGTCAGAAAGTTCTGTGCAGAATATTCAGGGGACGTTCATTTTCTCAGATTTCAGTTTGGGCTTCTTAGAAACCCTTTCCAGAGGGAGAGAGCTCTGCTTTAGTGGACACCCCTAAGGCCCTCTGTAAGTCACTTTTTCACTGATATTCAGTACCTCAAGAATGGAGAGGGAATTGTGGAGAAGCAGCAGATATCCAAATCTGCGCCCTGCAGGGAAACTCAGGGAATCGAACGAGCTGAAGGCAGAGTTTTGGTGACCAAAATTAAGTGGTTAAAATGCTCTGAAGTCAACATCCCCATGAGGAATTGGTCCCTGCTCACCTCCTTCTTCCAGGTGACTTTCCAGAAGCTCTCCAAGCCCCAACCACCTCCTGCCACCAGAACCACCCAGAGAGGGACCAGGCCTGACAAACACCGGGCACTTTCCTGCTATCTTGGCCAAATCTCCTGCATTTTTATATGGCACCTTAATAACCCCTCATTTCCATCACAAGTGCATGCTTTCCTCCTGCTTATCTCCATCTCCACGCTGCTCCTGCTCCATTCCTGCAGCCGCGCCGCCCCCGGCTGCATCCCGGGGATGTTTTTGGGATGCTCGGGGGAAGGCAGGACATGTCCCATGGCTTTTGGGAGGTGGCAGGACGTGACTCACACCATGGCACGGCTCCATCTGCGTCAATATTGAACCCGCTGCCTTCACTTAGGGGGGTAGGAGATGTTAAAGCCAGTGCCCTAATTTCATGGAGTCATTAAGGGACCTGGCTGCGACTTTCCCAAGAGACAAAACTCCTCAGCTCGGTGCCCCGGGGCCAGAGCTGAGCTCCTTGGCCCTGCCTGCCTGCATTCCCCAGGTGGTTACCATCAGATACAAGGCGATTTGCTTCCTGTTGTGTGGCTCTTAAGTGGTGGCTGCATTTCAAAAGCAGGGGAGTGATTGAGTCTTGTCCCAGGCTGTAAAAGGCACCCGGCGCTTTCTGGGAAGAGCAGAGCTCGCTGTAATTGGTGCTTCTTAAGGAAAATCCCATCAATGCCCTCCTGGCTAAAAACCGTGCAGAGTTTAGGGGATGGACCTGAGATTTAGGTTTTGGTCTCTACAGACAAAACTGTCTGCCTGGAATTGCTTGGTTGTGGCCAAGTCCTGGCAAACATGGGAGTTCTCCAGGCTGCGCTGCCTGAAGCTCCCTGGGGTTTGAGCTCTGCACCTGGACAGAATCATTGGATTGTAGAATCCTTAAGGCTGGAAAAGACCAGCAAGGTCACTGAGCCCAGACATGAACCCAGCACTGCCGCAGAATCCCGTGTCTCCAAGTGCCACATCCTTTAAATCCCTCCAGGTGACTCCACCACTGCCCTGGGCCTGACAACCCTTTCAGTGAAGAAATTTTCCCTAATATCCAACCAAAATATCCAATTTTCCCTAAAATTTCCCAAATTTTCCTTCTTGGCACAGCCTGAGGCCGTTCCCTCTGCTCCTATCCCTGTTCTGTGGGAGCAGAGCCTCCTGTCAGGAGCTGTGCAGAGCCACAAGGTCCCCCCTGAGCCTCCTTTTCTTCAGGCTGAGCCCCTTCCCAGCTCCCTCAGTCCCTCCTGGTGCTCCATTCCCTTCCCTGGACACTCTCCATCCCCTCGATATCTTTCTGAAGTGAGGGCAATGCCCAGGGAAACACCACTGAGCTGATGGCTTCTGCTGAATCCAAACCAAGGACTCCCAAGCCAAGGCCACTCCTGTCATCCCCACACAGGAGAAGTTTTCCTGCACAAACACCACTTTTTTTTTTTTTTTTGTCCAAGCTTGGCAAGGCACAGGAGGTTTGCAAGCATCATTTCAGCACCTACAGCTCCTTCCCAGGCCTGGATCAGATCTCTCCTGGCAGAGGAAAGGGTGATTCCCAGGAGATGAGAGCTGGCCTGACCAAGGAAATTTAGGGAAGCACATCATCCTAGTCTCTGAATTGGAGATACCTGGGTTTGATGGATGGGCCTCCTGGTCGGTCAGGAATTACCTGTATGCTGGCACTGCAGTGGTGCTCCTTGGGGCTTGGGGCTGGCACTGCTTGTTGGTGACAAGGACAGTGGGATCCAGGGCACTCAGGAGGTTTGCTGGTGACACCAGGCTGAGAGAAGGGATGGAGATGTGGCTCTGTGCAAACCTCATGAAGCTCAAGCCCAAGTGCAAGGACCTGTGTTGGAAAATCCCAGCTCTACAGAGAAAAGGCAACTGAGAGGCCTTTTAAAAGAGTTTATTCCATTATCAGTCTCAATGAAGAGTGAGACAGATGAAAAACTGAACGCCAATCTATCAGAAGCCAACCTATTTCCTTGTTACCTTAAAAATATTACCTTACAAATATATATATTATATATATTTATTAATATATATATTATATATTTATTAATATATATATATATTGCCAGCCTATTAGCTTTTGCCAGGCAATGCTGCTAATACTTCTAACACCAATCACCTATTATTTTAATCACATATAATCACCTATTATTTTACCCCACGTGGTCTTGCTACAATGCATCTTTCACAGTTCTAATTCTCTAAAATATCTGGTCTTTTTTCAAGGCCATCTTCTGAAACTGGTTTTTAGAGATTTAGAGGTTATCATGGCATCCACCCCTCACCTCACCTCCTTGGCTTTTGTGAGGAGCCTTTCATTCTTCAGAGACCCCAAAGCTGGTCAGAAATGTTCATGGAGACCTCATATGAAGCGCTGCAACCCCAAAATTTGGTTTCTGGATCCCACCTGGACTTAGGCAAGTGTAAGATGCAGAATGCCCATTCCTGTGTGAACGGGGCTCTCCTGTCCATGCTCCAAGCTGAGATTTCACAATCAAGAAGTGCATGGTCATCATTTGCAGGATGCTGGCATCCTCCAGCATGGCCAGATGCTGAACAAGGGTTTTTCAAAATCACACTGGCGACCTCAGGGTTCCTGCATTTTCCTTTTTTTTTTCTTTTGGTTGTAGCCCTCGGTGAGTTAATAACCTCCCCAAGTGGCCTGGCAAACATGTTCCAGGACATTGCTCATCCCTTCAGCCTGTAAGGTCATGCACATATTGGGATTTGCATATTGTTGTGTTTGGTAGCCTTCCCAAAGCAAAGCTTGAGCTCTTGCTTAAGCCTAAAATCCAGCCAGGACTGCCCCACAGTCGTGATTGCTCCCCAAAAACATGTTGAGCTTTTTGGCTTGGTGCATTAAACTTTCTTCACATTAGCAAAGCCCGGAAGCATCTGGAAGGCAAAGATTAAGCCAAAGTGCCCAGGGAAAGCTCAGATCAGCAAAATATGGTGCAGGGAAGGTTTGAGTGGTTTTTGAGCAGTCAGATGATATAAAATTCAGTAGAAGCTTTGGTGAAGTTGCATCGACTGAAAATGTGACCTTGTGACTTTATGGATCCATTAATATTTCAATGTCTCAGTGGAATAATATAAAAAGTGTCAGGAAGAACACAGTTTATAGGATAACTGGTCTGTAAGCACAAGGTGAGTGGGGAATAATACAGGAGGTTCAGGGAGGCCTGTTATCAGAATCATTGTGCCTGCTTAGAATTGCCCCAAGGGTTTGAGAGCAGCCCTGTTCATGGTAAAAATCCCGTTTTTACCCTGCTGGTGTTTTCTGAGGTGTGGTGTTGAACTGTGGGGTCATTTCTTGTGAGTGAATAAATCAAAAACTGGGAAGAGAAAGAGAAATAAATTTGATATCTTGGAGTGCTCCCCACTTGCAAAGCAGTTTGAAAAGTTTGGTTTTCATTTTCATACATCCAGGAAAGCCCTTCCTGCTCCCCTTCCCTGCCCAACTCTCCCTGGCATGGAAGGCTGTGAGGGAAGTTCTCCACAAAGACTAAAACTCCTCAGTCCTTGGCCAAGACATCTTCTGGTGATTCTGGTGGGATCGTTCTGCTGATCTCACCCTCCAGCCTGAGCCTGTGGGCACCAGGGAAAGCCCATTTCCCTCATTTCCCTCATTTCCAGTCCCCTTGGCAGGGACCTTGATCAGGCAAGGGAGGAGAACTTGGGGCAGGTGTAAGGTGCATTTTGAGTGCTGTCACTGAGTAAAACACTCAGCCTTGGGGAAAAGAGATGGAGGGAGGGGACAAGGCTTGGTTCACATCCTGAGGACTGAGGATGTGACAATCCTGGCATTTTCCTACCTTCCAGCCACCAGCACCTCTCCCTGTCAAGGAAGAGGAGCTTTACCTGGTGCTGGTCCCAGGTTGTTGTTAAGTGTAAACCTGCATTTTTAATTTTTTTGGGAACATACCCAAATTCTGAAGCAAAGCCCACAGCTCAGGGTCTGGCTATGTGGTGCATTGGCTGCACAGTACCAGATAGAATATTCCCCTGAAATTCAGATTTGCACAGCTGTCTGTGCTGCCATGACCCTCTCCAAAGACCTGAGGATGACCCCAGTCAGAACTTTTTGGCTGACCTCAGTGGCCTTGGATCAAGCCTGGTCCTGTCTGTGCAGAAACTCATTTCCTAGCAAAAAAAAAGTCTTTGGAGTAGGTCCAAGCCAGACCACAGGGAAGAGGAGGATTCCCTGGCCTTCTGCCATGCCCTCCAGAGAAAGTGTTCACAGCACTGACCAAATCCATCCTTCGCTGGCCCTTCCTTGTTGTGGTGTTGTGAGGGTCCCCAGGACGAGGTGAGAGATGAGAATTGACTCTAAAGTTCTTAGAAGGCCTGATATTATATTATATTATATTATATTATATTATATTATATTATATTATATTATATTATATTATATTATATTATATTACATTACATTACATTACATACATTACATTACATTACATTATATTATATTATATTATATTATATTATATTATATTCATTACATTACATTACACTACATTACAACATTATATGATATGATTGATATGATATGATATATACTAATACTACACTAAAGAAAGAGAAAGGAGACATCAGAAGGCTAGAAAAGAATGAATTATAAAAACCCATGACAGACCAGAGAATCTGACACAGCTGGACTTGGATTGGTTACTAAGTAAAAACAATTAACATGTTTGAATAAACAACTCTCCAAATCACATTCCAGAGGAGCAAAACATGGGGAAGCTGAGGCTACTCATCTTGCCAGGAGAAGAAATCCTGGCGAAGGGATTTTCCATACAATATCCTGGTGACATTTCCTCCCTCTCAACAGCCACCAGGGAGTCGGCCTTCGTCCACGCCATCGCCTCCGCCGGGGTGGCTTTCGCTGTCACCAGGTCCTGTGCCGAGGGCTCGGCCACCATCTGCGGGTGTGACACGCGCCACAAGGGCTCTCCTGGCGAGGGCTGGAAGTGGGGAGGCTGCAGTGAGGACGTGGAGTTCGGCAGCATGGTGTCCCGGGAGTTCGCGGACGCGCGGGAGAACCGGCCTGACGCGCGCTCGGCCATGAACCGGCACAACAACGAGGCTGGAAGGACGGTAAGGGCGTTTCATCTCCTCCTTTCCTGCTGGTGTTTTCTTACCTGAGAGGATGAGTGGTGGGAGGGGATTAAGGGGGCTCAAAAGGCCTAAATCTGGGCAAATTTCACAAAATTGGTAATACCTGTCTGTGATAGTTCTAGATCAATGTCCTTGGTCTGTGAAGGCTCCACATGAATTCACCCACACACATGTAAACACCTGCCTTGGAGTCATCTGTCCAGATCTCTTTTATAGAGGATGGATCAAGGCAGGTGTAGGATGGGATTTCATCCCAATTTAGGAGGATATCTACCCCCAGAAGATGGGATTTCAACCCATCTTTTGAAGATATCTACCCCCAGAAGTTGTGGATGCCCATTCCTGGAAGTACCCAAGGCCAGGTTGGACAGGGCCAGCAGAAGGTGTCCCTGCCCATTCCAGGGTGGTTGGAACTGAGCGATTTTTAAGGTCCCTTCCAACCTAAATCATTCTGTGATTCCACTATTAGAGTTATTAACCCTTATTCCATTATTAGAGTTATTAATAATGTCCTAATTGTGGCTGTTCCTTTCCACTGACTGTGGGGCACCTGAAGTTTGAGTGCAATTGTCCATTCCCCTTCTCTGCAGCCTTGAGGGAGGAGAAGAGCCAGGAGAGCTTTTCCCACAACCCATCTTCTCAACCCTGTTCTATTTCCCAGGAAATATTTAAACAAAATTAGAGGCAATAGAACTCTGGTGCCTCCTGATTAAACTTGGATCATGCCCTGAAGCTGTTTTTACTTCAAACAATCTTGGAACAAAACATGTAGGGGAAAGGAGGCACAAAATCTGCCTTAATACACAGTGAATCTTTTCCCTAGGTGGAATAATCCCAAAAGGGGGATATTCCTTTTATTTTTTTTTTTCTCATCTCAAGAATAGCCCATAAATCCAGAAGAATGCAATTTGTGGGAAACAATTTGTAGAACTGAACCACAAAGTCTTTTCTAACAGAGATTATGCCACAGCTTCTGTGAGATAAGGGGGAACAGGTTAATGTGGTCTTGTCCCCACAGCAGAAGGTCTTGCACATATCCAGGAGGACATTTGTGCAGTGAGCTCTACCAAAGCCACAGGTCCTCAGGCAGGCTGAGGTTTCCTGAGGGCTCCTGAAGTGGATGCTGTGAATTCCCAGTGGTGTTATCCCACCCCACACCACAGCAGAGCTGTTGGAATACAACTTCTGACAGGGAAATACCACCAGAAACCAAAATTGTCTGCAATGGAGACGACCACAAGCAATGATGTGGTTTTTTCCAGCTCTGGCCTAAATTATCCCAGGAACCACCAGGGATGGGGCAGTTACTGGGATATGTAGTGGGAAAAAGAGGGCTGGGGAGAAGCTCTGGAAAGGAGGGATTTCCTTTAAAGTGAGAATTTGTTTTAAAGTGAGAATCCTTGGAAAAAACCAAACATGTGGTGGTGTTTGTGGGTCCTCAGGATGAGGGAAGAGATGGGAATCTCGACTTCATGTTTCAGACGGCTGATTTATTATTTTATGATACATATTGTATTAAAAGAAAATTATATATTAAAACTACACTAAAGAAAGAGAAAGAAGACATCAGAAGGCTAGAAAGGAATGAATAATAAAATCTTGTGAGTGACCAGAGTCCCGACACAGTTAGACCTGTGATTGGACATCAAGTAGAAACAATTCACACAAGACCAATCACAGATGCACCTGTTGCATTCCACAGCAGCAGATAATTTTTATTTTACATTTCGTTTCTGAGGCCTCTCAGCTTCTCAGGAGGAAAAATCTTGGCAAAAGGATTTTTCATAAAATATGTCCATGACACAAACATCCCTGTGATCACAGGCCTGCAGAGGTCTTTTTACTCTAAGTTTTGTTCCTTGACTCTAGGACATTTTACAGGTATCAGACCACAACCTGAAATCCCACAGACATCACACCATGACCCGAAATCCCAGTATTTTATAAAGCACTGGTGTTTTCCATCGTCACCATGCCAGCACCCACGGGACAGCTGTTCCAGACCCCCATACCTGAGTGTTCCCAGCTAAACCTGAGCCATGGGCAATGTTTCCTATCAGTTCCCATAGGAACTCCAACCCCACTGCTCCTCCAGGAGTTTTGATTAAGCTCGGGGTGATTTTATGAGCAAAACCTTCTGCGGTTCTCCCTCCTCGCTAATTGCAGCCAGCTCTGTGGAGGGTGATACTCCGTAAATAACACAGGGAAACACCTGGTGAGCACCAAGGTGCTGATTCATGGCAAATCTCATGGACTCAGGCTGGCACTCGCCTGTTCACGTACCCAGAAATTTGCTGATCGCTCTGGAAATGCAGATTATCAAGTTGCATAAGGTTGTCTCCCACCCCAGAGTACTGGAGGGCAACACCTCTGTTTATTTAAACTCGTTATATAAGAGGTAAAAACAAGCAGCAAAGCTTCTGGGATCAATAATCACCCTCCCATTTATCCCAGGAAAGTGTTTTGTGTTGAAGCCTGAGCCATTAAAATCAAAAGTAGGGCTCTTTTTTTTTTCCTTTGAAGTGATTTTAGAAAAATCATGACCCTGGCTTTAAAATAAAAACAAATCCCTTTTCAGTTTCTGAAAGTAGTCATAACAAGTCTTGAACCTTGTTTGCTTAACATATGTAAAGGATGGAGTTCTGTTCTAGATAGTTAGGACACTTCATCTTCCTTTTATTTCCAACAGAAAAGCTGCTATTTTCATTTATCAAGGAATTGTTTGAGTAGCTTTGTGTGTTCTTTGCTTCTCTGTCCAGATGTGTTTGAATTTTTTTCCTGTGTGACAGCACTGTAATATTCCTACATGAACATTGATAAGCCAGAAGTTAACAAATCTCCTTGGTGAAAGCTTTTTGGTAAATGCTTAAATTTGAGCTGGGAGTCAGAACCAGTCACTGAAAACTATAAAGTACGGAAGTTTTATGGCTTAGACCCAGAAGTGACTGGGGGATAAGAGGATTTTTGTTCACAACAATATATCTATGAAAACATCCATAATTCCTTGGAAAATCATGGCCAAGTGGCAGGATGTCATAAATTTAATTACAGGTTAACTGTCACAGACATCTTTTATGGAAAATCCTTTCCTGAGGATTTTGCCTCCTGAGAAGCTGAGAGGCTTCAGAAACAAAATGTAAACAATGGTTATCTGCTGCTGTGGAATGCAACAAGTAGATTTTTGATTGGCCCATCTTGGATGTTTGTAATTAATAGCCAATCACAGCCCAGCTGGCTTGGACAGAGAGTCCAAGACAGCTGCCTTTGTTATCATTCTTTCTTTTCTATTCTTAGCTAGCCTTCTGATGAAACCTTTTCTTCTATTCTTTTAGTATAGTTTTAATGTAATATATATCATAAAACTATAAATCAGCCTTCTGAAACGTGGAGTCAGATCTACGTTTCTTCCCTCATCCTGATACCCCTGTGAGCATCGCCACAATTAACATCTTCCTTCTCCTTTGCCTTTCTTCTCTTTTGCAGTCCATCATTGAGCTGATGCACCTCAAGTGCAAGTGCCACGGGCTCTCGGGCAGCTGTGAGGTGAAGACCTGCTGGTGGTCCCAGCCCGACTTCAGGGTCATCGGCGACTACCTCAAGGACAAGTACGACAGCGCGTCCGAGATGGTGGTGGAGAAACACCGGGAATCCCGCGGCTGGGTGGAGACCCTGCGGCCCAAATACAACTTCTTCAAGGCCCCCACTGAGAAGGACCTGGTCTACTACGAGAACTCGCCAAACTTTTGCGAGCCCAACCCCGAGACAGGCTCCTTCGGGACCCGCGACAGGATCTGCAATGTCACCTCCCACGGCATCGACGGCTGTGACCTCCTGTGCTGCGGCCGCGGGCACAACACGAGGACTGAGAAAAGGAAAGAGAAGTGTCACTGTATCTTCCACTGGTGCTGCTACGTCCGCTGCCAGGAGTGCATACGAGTCTACGACGTCCACACGTGCAAATAAATCAGGCGTGAAAACCCCCCTTGGCCGGGCTCCGAGTGGAGAAATGGATTTTTTGAGCCTACTTCCTCTGAGGTTGCAGACGTGAGAGAAGTCTACTTTTTTTGATATTAAAAAAGAATTAAAACTGGACAAAAAAATTTAAAAAATAAAAAGGCTAAAACTGGTTGGATAGAATAGGTCTAATGACTCCTGGGCTATCCCAAGGTACATCTGGCAGTCACACAAGTTCTGCCCCGATGCCGATGCCTCTGGAAGGAGAGCAGCTCTTTCCACCAGCCCACAACACTGAGCTGGAAAGAAGAGCATTAGCAAAAGCATGGATTTGCTCTGCTCCCACCCACCTGAAGTGACTCGTGTGATTAAGTGTCCTTTGAAAGACTTGCATCTTCCTAAGCATCTCTTTTTCTCTCAGCCAGGCAGAGGCTGTGCTGAACAGCAGCACTGAGTTTCTGAGAGATCTCTCTGCAAACACGAATGGCCAGACTGTGTGATATGAGCAACAGCAGCAAAAGAAATAAAAGCAGATAAATTAAGGATTTTTAAAATAAAAAACATGACTACTTTGCTTTTGCCTTGGAACCAGAGAAGTCTACAAATATTTAACAGAGCTGGAGAGTAGGCAAGCTCTTGATGCGAACTTTTTAGCGTAGTAGCTTCTGCCAGATTGGACATAGGATCCTGTGACATCTGTAGAAATGGAAGGAGGGAGAAGACGAGGGAGAGAAAGAGAGAAAACTTCTGATGACTTCTTGTAAACTCCCTGTTGGCACACAGGTGATGTGCACAGCATGGAAAAGTTCAGAGTCTTGTGTGTGAAGTGAAGAGGACTCTGTGTGCATTGAGAAGGACGCAGTCCCGCAGCTGGGAATGCTGCTCCAGCTCTCCAGCCTGGCACGTGGCTCAGCCAGTGAGTTTTCCTTGGAAACGTGGTGCAGTGAATCTCTGGGGCTGTTCACTCACTCCTGAGCATGGGACATCCCTCTCCTCAGCACCCCAGGGAAAGGATGGCAAGGGAAAGTGTTCACCCTTCCCACCTCACTGAGCAGGTCTGTCACCAGCAGTTGGAAAGTGCACTTAGTTCTTCCACTCTCTGCACCCGATGCAGGCTCCCCAGGCACTTGGCAGCAGCCTGAGCCCACAGGTCTGTCGGGAACATGGATCTGAAGGACTCATTGTCACCCATTAATGGACACGAGGGTGAAGCAGCCCACCACCACCACACCCCACAAGCTGGAGCAGTCTCAGACTCAAGCCAAACCTTGTTCCACAGCTAATTCCTGTAAAAGTGGCACAGATTAAAATGGACAAAACCCAGAGTGTGAACCAGCCCAGAGTTTGGGTAGGTTTGGACACAGAGCCAAACCCCAGCTTTGCAGTGCTGGCCCATCTCTGCTGCTCTGCTCGCCCCTGAGTGCCCTCCTTGCATGGTGCTCTGCTTCCAACTCCAGGTCAGGATCACAGCTTACAGAAACAGGTCTCACCTCCTCCATGGGCATCAGGAATTCCTGAAGGGGATCAGGCATGAGCTCAGCCCACCACCTTGGTATTTACAGCACTGGAACCCTGCTTGGGCTATTCCTGGTCAATACTGGGGTAAATGAGAGGTGAACCAAGCACAGTCACAGCCTGTTTTAGCCCCAGATGCACTTGCCCTGTGTCCTCTCTGCCTCACCCCTGCTTTTGGGTTCCTATCCTGGAAAAAGGACAATGGATGGGTGTTTATTCTGTCTCTTCAGTACAGAAAGGGAAACAGGGCATGAGTTAATTCCCATTTCATGGCAATGTAATCATGGCCCTTGGCTGGATCACTCCTGGAAATCTTTGTAGAGAAATCAGAGTGCTCCTCTCTGTGTGTGTCAGCCTTTTCCCAGGAACCAAAGGAGGGAGTATGCAGAAGAAGAAGGGAACAAACAGAGCTTAATCCCATCAGAGAGAAAACAGGAGGAAATGATGCCTCCAAGGGCTGGCTCTGACTCACAGCGTCTCCTGGGACTACTCCTAGGTTGGTGCAGTTTATGCATCACCCATTTGTCTCAGGGCTGTGCCCAAGGGCACAAGCAAGATTTGCTTATTGATGGAGGCACTTCTATCAGTGCTTTGCAAAAAAAAAAAAAAAATGCTGCAGTGAAATGAGAGCAGAAGGAGAGAGGAGATCGAGAGAAGCAAAGAAAAATATAGGGAGAAAAATCAATCTGTGACACCTGTCCATGTGAACACTGCACATCATCAATGGCCACACACCATGTGGAGAAGGCAATAGGTCACTGAAAACTTAAATGAAGATCAATTAAGGGATGTATAACTGATTTTCATAATGCAGTCTTGGAGAAAAGGAAAACTTAATCATGGGAAATAGAGAAGGAAGCCACTGCAGGGGGAGATTGCACCTGTAACCAACATTCAAACACAATCTGTCAGGAAAGCAAATGCTCCAGAAAGCCACACAAGGGGTGGAAGACATTGATAAATTGGAGAGGATGGGATAAGGGAAGATACATCTGATTTACTTAATGTGATGCAGCACAAGCAGCCACAATGGGAGATGTCAGACATGTCCTACCAGGAACTTCTGCCAATAAATGGTGACACAACAGTGGAAATTCAAATCACTGCAGGCCACCACAGTCCCTTCAATCCATTGACTGCAGCAGGGTCACACCCACAACTGGTTCTACCCTAAGATTTTTAAGCCAAGTGATTTCAAACTCCTTCTTTTATACCACACCAGTGAAGGAATGGGTTGGAGGATTTGGTTTCCATGAGTGGGAGCTGGAATCTGGCCCCAGCCCATTCATAGTTTGTTCCCATCCACTATTTCTGCTTTTGCACCAGAACAAGCCCAGCATCACCAGCAGGTGAAGCTTTTTGGGAAGCAGGGGGGGAAAAAAATTGAAACTGGGCATTTGCTGAGCAATTGCCTCTAGAGGTGAACAAATTTTGACTGCAACAGTGGGATTTATTTCATCCGGTCTAAGCTATTTATCTAATTTTCCGCTGGGATCAATGGCAAGAAACAAACCCAGAAGGTGATTCATGGTATTTAGAATGGTACCTAAGTTATGTTTGGTTAAGTGCCCTCTGGGTGTATCTCTGACTTAGCTGCTGAGCTCAGAGCAGACTGTGAGCTCTTCCGTGGGTCCAGACTGATGATGTGAAATCCACCATGAGTCAAGGAGGTGAAGCTACAACCTGATCATCATCTGAGATGGGCTGGAGGCTGTGCTCCTTCCCTCCAAGCTGGGGTCAGGCTGGAACCAACTCAGTGGTTGGGGACTCCTCCCCATCCAAGGGGATTTTAACAAAGCCTGTGGGTGCTTGTTTGGGTTTGTTATGTAATTAATCATCCCTGTGCTGATCCAATGTAAGGGGCTGAGCAGCTGCTACTAAAGTCGATGAAAAATGCCTGAGTGAATTCTGTTCATCACCCCAAACACAACCAGGGGGTTCCAGTCCTGGGGCTGGCTCTGCCCATCCCTGAGGGGAAAAAATCCTGCCAGGGGTCTGGGAGCTGGGCCTGTGTTTTGGAGAGGGGGCTTGGGCCATTGCTCACTGCTGCACATGAATTTGGGAGGTGTCTTTGGAAAACTGAGATCCCTCTCCACTGCCTACACTGGGTGTCTTGAGTCAGGGTTTCCACTGAACCAGTGAGAAAATTTAGCCAGTGATGAGTGAGGTGCCATCCTTCCCTACAGGAGATGGTCTGAATGCCACCCAGAGCTGCCTTCTGCCTCAGCTTCTCCTGTGAAAACAGCAGGACATTACTTATGGAAGGGTCTTGGCATTTCACTCAATAATAGAAACATCTGGTGACATTTTACAGGTGCCCTACAGTGTCCTGTTGGGGTTCAGATGTTGTTTCAATGGCATAAGACCCACACAGATCATAAACCTGGGCAGTCAGAGACCTCTGGGTGTCCAAAATGACCCAAGATGTAATCGTGTAGGCAATTGAATTGGGCACTTCTCTTGACATGGTTTTCTGTCAGACCTTCTCCCCCACCTTGGTGTAATGCTCCAGTTTATAGTCAAAAGGAAAACATCATTCATTTCCCACAAATGGGAGCTGGCCATCTTCACCTCTGTGCTCCCTGGTGTCCTTCCCTGGTGAGCTTTGTCCTCAGGCACATGGTTTGTACCAGAGGTGTCTCTGGCAGGATGGGGGAAAGGGACAAGGTGTCACCCAACAAAGGAACAGATGTAAAAAATAAAAGTGAGAAAGGACCATAACTCCATCCTCTCCCATGCTGCTATCCAGCCTCTCCTTTAGCTGGACAGATGGGTCAGATGGGCCCCATCAGTTCCACATCCAAGGTATTAAAGACAGTGGCGTTACCTGCGAGGGGTGAATTAGGCCTCATCTCTTTTCTTTCTATGAAAGAAATGGAAAGTTTAGGAGTTTGGTTGTCTTGTTGGGTGTTACATTTTTTTTTTGTTGTTGTTGTTGTTGTCCTTGGTTTGGTTTAGTTTTAGAATTTGGGGGCTTCTCTTTCTCAGAGAAAATTAATATATGGGGAGGGAAGAACATTTTTGATGCTTGATCCCAGTTATCTCTCTCACTGAGTGTCGTACCCAGCATTGACAGTCTTCTCCAAAGCATTTTGAAATCTCCCAAATTGCTTGCACTCCTCATGGGAAGCTTCACGTGCAGAACTAGAGCAGTTGGGGTTTAATTTTTGGAGGGGATGGCAGAGACAACCACACCACAAAATGCAATATGGCACAGACATTCCTGAGTCAGCACTGACCACGTCAGCCCTGCAGTGCTGTCGTCTAAGCTGAGCACTGCAGATTTTCTGTATTAACAAACCCCAGAAAACAATTTCTTCTGCCTCTCAATCTCAAATATTTTTGGTGTTTTCATTGCATTCATTTGCCACAGAAATGTCCCTGGATTATGTTGCATTTGTCATGTGTCTTCATATTCTTATCATGCCCCCATCCTTAAATTAATATACAGGAGAAAAACTCTGAGCTTTGGGTTACTTTTTTTTTTTTTTTTTTTAGCTTCAAAGATTGGTTTCAGTGCTGAAAATCTGGTGTTTGATGTTGTTGGGGATATTCAGGGATGGAGAATGAGCACTCTGCAGGAGCTGGGAGCTGTGAATCCAGTCCCAGGGTCTGCACTATGGAAATTACTCCAGACTTCCCTTGATGCTTTAACAAAATCCATTTGGGAGGATGAAAACTGGGCCATGAAAGGCACCAAGCCCAAGTGCCCTGCTCAGATCTGTCATTCCTGAGCTCCAGCAGCTGCTGGGGTGAGATGTCAGGGAGTGTTGGATGAAGGGAGAGAAGCTGGGCTGGGCAGGACAAGACCTCATCTCTTCTTCATACCTATAATTTCCTATTTTCTACCTCCCTCCAAGCTAAATTTGGCTGCTTTAATTGTGACTTTTCATTATGGGAGTCTCTCTTTTTTCCAGATTTCCCCTCTCTCACTGGAAGCAGCAGTGACATCTGGCTGAATTGTTTTATTCACATTTTAACCCTTCCATCCTCCTGTTTCCTGCCCTTCCTTGTGTTCTCCAGCACAGTTCCTGCTCTGCAGCTCCTCACCCCCAGCTCAGGTCTCCATAAACAGCCATGGGGTGCAGATTCCTCAGTTTGGTGGGAAATGGGGGCTCCTCTGGCCTCCATTTCCAGAAGGGGTGTTTAGTCCTCATTCCTGCCCCTCTCAGTATTTTCCTGGCTTGGTTAAGTTGACTGCATTTCCCACTTTTCTACATTTTCCAGAGGGGTCTTTGGTGCATTTCCACTTTGGAGGAGGAGATTTTTCTCAAGCATGAGCAAGAGGCCAGGAGTTGATTCCCAGGCAGTGGCACCTACAGTGGGACTTGGAATACAAAGTGAGATGCTTAAAGGCAGGTATCTACATATGTGTTAGGTGCCTAAATCCCCATAGAAACCAAATTATGGGCTCCATTTGCCTAAACTCAGCGTTTAGGGCTGAACTAAATTATTGAAATAGGTGTCTAGAGCCATCTGGGATGCTCCAGGGTACCCCAGTGGCTCCTAAAAGCTACTCTGGAGCAATGTGGGCTTCCCTTGGATCTCAGGGCATATCTGGCAGAGCCATACAGATGGTTCTCCATCAGAGATGGGTGTCTGGATGTCTCAATCCCATGCAGACACAGGCTTGTGTATGTCTTCATCCATGAGCAGGATCCCACTCCAGATTCCAAACTCTCTTTAGATTCTCTGAGGTGGAAAACTGGTCATGGTCTCAATTCTCACTTAAACCAACAAAAATCAGTCACAAGTGTCTCAAGGGGAGCAGAAGGTGAACCTGTTCTGTAAAAATAATTATTTAATCCACTTTACTGCCTGGTTTGTCATGGCTGTGACCCCAAGGGAGCATCTGTGCTCTTCCTGCTGAGGAGCACATAAAGGGAATGGACAGGTTCCACCAAGTCATCCATGGGCAAAATCCTGCCCTTAGGTGGACACCACCCAGATGGAGGAAATTCCTGAAGCCACAAGGGTCTGTTCCACATGATCTCCTCCTCTGTCTCTGTGGACCTTTACTTACACCAAGGAAGGTCTTGGACAGCCCCGCATGGAAGTGGGGAAAGCGTGAGGAGAAGCTTTCCCCATTTCTCTTCCTTTTCCGAGTTTCTTCTTATTATTTATTAGTATTTATTTATTTCTCTCCATTCATTCCTCTCCACCAAAAATCCTGAAGGCAGATCTGCTGCAGACATGGGCTGAGCAAGCAGCTGAGTGTCACCCATGGTTCTGAGGGATGGCACCATGGTGTCAGAGCTCCTTGCCAATATTTCCACCTGCTGCTGCCCCTTGGAAAGCGCAAGAGGTTTGAGGTCAGTCTCCCAAAAATTCCAAAATCAGATAAAACCCTCCTGATCTCTGCTCTAGTCCTGGTCGTCCCTGTCCCCAGCTGATGGCAGCTCAGCCTCCACCTCCTCATCCCAGTGGGATCCCACTCCATCAATCCCTTGTGGCATCACTTTCTGTCCCTGCCAGGACCCCGCCTGCCCAAACAAGCCCTGCTGTAGCTTTGGACTCTCTGACAAGCCCACCAGCAGTGTGGAAGGCACAAAACACAAAACCTGTAGCACCCCAGGGGATTCCCCCACGGTACAAAACATGCTTGTCCAGCACTCAGGGACAAGTCTCTTCTTGTGAGTGGGTTTTTTTGCTGTTGCTTTCCCTTCCCACAGACTGTCTGCCTGATTACATCGCCTCCTTCAAAGCTCCATCACTGTCTGTGACCCCTGCCCTCACCCCCGTGTACAGATTGCATGTATGATACAACCTGGAATTCCAAAGCTATTGTACAAAGTAGAGTTGTCACCTTTTTTTCTTTTTTTTTTTTTTCCTCCCTCTCAGTATTTTGTTAAGTCTGATGATTTTTTTATGATTATTTATTTTATGAATAAATGTATATATTAGTAAGAGTATATATTTGCTGAAATAACTCATCGGGACAGTGTTGTTGCTCTGCTGTTGTGCTTGTGACCTCATTGGCTTTTACCCCATTTTCTACTGACAGCACATTAGCAATGTCTTGTAACTGTTTTTTGTTACCAGTTAAGTTTGATAGATGTGTTAACTTTATAATTAAAATCCAGAAAAAGAAAAAAAGTGCATTAATTTTAATTAATTCTGCGTTTGGGTGCTCTTTCCCGCTGTTCCCTAGTGTTGACTGGATGGAATTTCATATTACAGGCTGAAATTCAGCTGGGTTATAAGAAATAAGGTTATGAGAAATAAGAAATAAATATGACTTCCTCTTGTGGGACAGGAATTGTGTGCTCTGGAAGAAGAAATGTCACCTGTGCTGTCACCATTTAATTCATGAACAGTTCCTTTGGGAGGTGACAACACAAATATAAATAAAACAAATCCATTTTCACTGCCATGAGTCCATTTCTAAGCTGAGCATCACCAGGACAGGGACCCAGTTTCTTCTCCCAGAGCAATAAAAAGCCAACATGGCAAAGGGATGAGTTTTCACAATGTCTCTGGAAGAAGAAGAAATTTCGTGTTGATTTTGCCAATTCAAATCACTCCTTCCCTCCTTCCTCTGTTATTACTTTAGGTTGGGAGCCTTGAACCTGCTCTAAAACCAACCTTGATGACTTCTTTATAACTGACAGAGGGATTTAAGCACATCCAGAGATTTATCCCAATTATTTAAACCACAGACCTGAGCTGGAATAAATAACCTTCTGGAGAAATCTGCTTTCTTACAGAGGCTCTAAATGAACACATCTATAAATGTGTTCATTTATAATTTATTGTATAAATGCAGAACAGCTTTTTCCTGGGCAGGGAGGTGGGCAGCACGCTGGGACAGAATATCCCCCTCCCAAAACCACCCCCCATGCCTGGCTTTGAGCAGCACAGCTCAAACACCACAGAAAGTTTCAGCATTCCAGGCTCAGCATATTTTCCAGAAATAAATGATAAACATTCTTATTAAAGAGCACTTGAGATAAGCCTATTTGTAGCTGTGTTGCCTGCTTTGCCAGGTTTGAGCAAGAATCTTTTTTTCCTTTTTTTTTTGAACCTAAATAGGAAAAACTAAGATAGGAGTGAACATCTCAGTTACTCTCAGCTTACAGATACTATTAGCCCCTCCAGATCATTTTAGGAATGAAATAAAACAGTCTTATTAACTTATTGCTGCCTCATAACCTGGCCTTTTCATTATTAGGGAAACTCTTTAAGCTTCCTTTCGGTTTTGTAGAATTATTCCCCCATGGGAAGGCAGCACAATCTGTGGTCACATTTAGCCATGGCAATTGCCTTTGCTCAAGACAACCCAGCTCACAAAAGTCACCCAAAACTGCTCCACAACCAAGTAGGAGATATTTGACATGAGAGCAAAGAGTCAAACCTCATCCCCAGGCATGATTTAAGGTTGGAGGTGCTGCAGAGGGGTACCAGGAACCTGACAGAAGATTTGAGAGCTCCGTGTTCCTTTGAGAAACAGTGCACTGAACTTGGTGAAGCTTGGTCACCAGCAAAAAAAAAAAATCATAGAATTAGAATTGGAAATAGAATTAGATTTAGAATAAGAATGAATTAGAATTAGAATTTTAGAATTAGAATTTTAGAATTTTGGGATTAGAATTATTAGAAATAGAGTGGTTTGGATTGGAAGGGACCTTGAAGTTCATCTCATTGCAACCCCTTTCCATGGGCAGGGACACCTTCCACTATCCCAGGTTGCTCCAAGCCCTGTCCAACCTGGCCTTGGACATTTCCAGGGATCCAGGGGCAGCCACAGCTGCTCTGGGCACCCTGTGCCAGGGCCTGCCCACCCTCACAGCTGAGAACTTCTGCTGTATCTCACTTAAATTCCCCCTCCTTGAGAATGAAGATGTTTCCCATTCTCCTGTCACTACAGTTCCTGATGAAGAGTCCCTCTCCAGCTTTCATGCAGCTGCTTCAGATCCTGGAAGGTGCTGTGATCTTCTCCCCAGGCTGAACAGCCTCAAATTTCTCAGTCTTTCACCTCAGCACTGACTGAGCTACTCCTCAGCAAACCATGGCCAGGTTCACCCTTCTGGCAGCACTTTATCCCTTCTCCTGACTGCTTTCCATGCACAAACAGCATCTCAAACCAGCCTGGGATGTGCTAGATCCACAGGAACCGTGCAGATTGTTCTGTACCTGAGTTATTTGCACCAGTATGGTGGAAACCAACCACTCTCAATGTGGATGATGCCTCAGGTTTTGGCTTTTATATTTTCCCATTCTGTGCTGCTTTAGTGTGTGGGTCTGAGCTCCACATCAGGGCATGGTGAGCTCTGTGCACAGAGTAGGGACACAAAACAATTCCTGCTCCAGCTGGGCACCAAGGACAAATGATCCAAATCTCAGCCCAGGAGCACAAACCCCGTGGGCTGGAGAGAGAAAAACAAGCAGGGTGGGAGTGCCTGGGCTAAAGCTGGGATGGGACAATGAACTGCAAGGTGCAAATGGAGCAGAACTGATCCCAGGGAGAGAGCCCGGGAGCGCTCGTGCATTTTGGGGCCATTTTGGTTCATCTTGGGTGCAGCCCTGGCTGGGCTCTGGTGCTGCCCAAGGTGCATCCATGGAGGCCTTCTAATAAATACCTAATACTCTAATACTTTAATACCTTATACTAATAAATACTTTAGCTCTATCTAGTCTCTGTGCTAGGCCAGCCTGCACAAGGCATCCTGAGCCAGGCCCCCAAAGCCTCCATGAAGTCACAGCCGTGCCCCACAGGCTCCATGGGCTGCAGGGAGTGGGGCTCAGCTCGTGGATTCACCCAGCCCAGTGAAGGTGCCCACAGAACCACAAACAGGCACGGCAATGCCCTCCAGGCTCTGCCTGTGCTCTGGGTGCTGCTCCATGAGTCTGTGTCATGTCTGGGAGCTCCAGGGAGATGTCTCAGATCCCTCAGGATATTCACCAGGTGTTAGACACTCCAGCCAAGTGACTGAGCCCAGTTTGCCTGAACTTGAGGTCTGACTGTCAAGTTCCTGTTATTGTTCACAATGAGTTGAGGGATTCATTTCACCACGAGGGCTGAGTGCCGCCTGTATCCTGTCACAGACATCTTTTATGGAAAATCCTTTCCTTACGATTTTTCCTCCTGAGAAGCTGAGAGGCCTCAGGAACAAAATGTAAACATTGATTATTGAATGTAACAGGTGGATCTTTGATTGGTCCATGTTGGTTGTTATTAATTAATGGCCAATCACAGCCCAGCTGGCTTAGACAGAGAGCCCGAGCCACAAACCTTTGTTATCATTCTTTCTTATTCTATTCTTAGCCAGCCTTCTGATGAAATCCTTTCTTCTGTTTTTTTAGTACAGTTTTAATGTAATATATATCATAATAAATCAGCTTTCTGAAGCATGGAGTCAGATCCTCATCTCTTCCCTCATCCTGAGCGCCCGGGAACACTGTCACAGTATCCCTTTGGAAATCTGGATTTGGCACGTACAGACCCTCTGGGAGCTCTGTGTCCTTCTGGATTGGCAGGGGGACACCCAGAGGAATGACACTGAGACACCACAGATGGTTCTGGACACCTGTGTTCAGTCAGGCACCTGGAAAATCCCATCTCCACTGGCTGCAGCAGGAGCTCAGAGCTTTGAGCACGAGCAGGCAGCACTTTGCATCCTGCCACCCAAATGATGATGTCTTCATCTGCAAGTTGGATCCCGCTTGAGCAATCAGTCCAAGCCAGCATCCTTTGAAGCTGTGAAATCCAGCTGAAAGCAGCTCCTGACCAGCAGCTCACCAGGCCATAAAGAAACACTCTGTGACCCAATGAAATCTGAAAGCTCTGCCATCTCACTGCTACCCAGCCTGGCTCTGGAATTTGCTTACTGATGTCTTTTATTTGCAGGTGTGGAAGGGATTTTTCCCCCCACCATGCAGTCATTTGGAGGCACACAGCCAGGTTTGCATTCCACAGGGCTTCAATCTGGTCTGGGATTTGCCTGGGAGTGTCAGCAGGTGAAGTGCTCACTAATGAACTCGGTGGTGGTGCTGGGGTGAGGTCAGCTCAGTTCCTCCTCAAGTTGGTTTTGTGCAAGGGCAGCAAGGTTAAATCACTTTAATGGTGATTTAGAACAGGTCTGTGGTCTGGAGCTGACCCTTTGGATCCTTGTGCCATTCCTCCTGGTTCAGGAACATCCCAACACCCCAAATTTCATCTACTCTTTTGTCAGACAGGCTGTGTTGACTACCCCTCACCAAGCCTTTGAGCTCTCAAAAATCCACTTGCTCTGCAATTTATTTTTTTCTTGGAATATGTGAGATAATTCTCAATCCTGTGTGTGGGAAAGAGAGGTTGTGGTGAAGAAATGCCAGCTTTGCTACAGTGAGAATTTCCTTCATGCAGGAATCCAGGGAGAGCCTTGAACCTGTTTGTTCTGTCCTAATCAATGCAGCTGCTCTGTGCAGGAAGTGCCTTTCATCCTGGGAATGTCAAGGCCTTTATGGCAGCATATGGAAATCCAGGTCCAGGCCTCTCCTCCCTATCAGACAAAGGCTTGAAGCCCTGCCTGAGTCACCAGGGACTGATAACTGCAGCCGGGTCTTGAGCAACCCCGCAGGAATTCCAGTTTCAACAAACTGCTGCTTTCCAGAGGACAAATGCTTCCTGTGGAATTTCTGTCCCTCAAGCTGTTCCTTCACGAGCAACACACCCAGATTCCAGGTGTGTTTCCAGATTCCAGAAATTTATTTATTTCTAATTTCTATCAAAAATAAAGAAGCAGCTTGGGTCCTACTTATTTTTCAGACCCAAGGTCACGGAAGGGACCACACGGGAGATTTTGGTTAATCAGGATGAAGATGGGGGAGTTTTTTTGACCAAGAATTGTCACTGTGAGTGCAGAATTTAATGAGGCACAGCCCCTTCAAGCACCTACAGATGGTTTTACCTTCCACATTTCCATGCCAGGACTTTGCAGGGGATTTCTCTCTGCTGTGCTTCCCTCAGTGTCCCTTGGGACAACGCGATGTCTCGATGAAGTGGGGAGGGCAGGACAAGTAAACAGTCCTGAAGTGGGGAAGGGAAGGACTTTGGCTGACACTGAACAGCTAAATCAATAAGGAAACTCGTTCCTGGTCCAGCCATGGAGTGGGAACACCACCCTGCAAGCACCACAGTCACACAGGAGGGGTTTGGCACATGGAGCTCACCTTTAGGCTTGTTAATGAATGATAATTGAGTGGTCCTCAAGAGCTCTGAGTAAGTTTTCCCCAGGTCCCAGATGTTGTTCCAGGCTGGCAGGGGCTGCTGGGCACACCTTGCCTTAGCAGCAGATGCTGTTCCTGCTGGGGGAAGAGAAAGGTTACTCATTAAAAGGCAGCAGGCACTCCAAACATGGAATAAAATGTGACCAAAGGACTGGCTGTGCAGCTTGGATGGATTGGTTTCCCTCCCCTTTAATCAGGATGTTTTGGTAGCTGGGGAGCACAATGAGATCCAGGTGTGATTGTTGCTATCACAGCCTCCATCACAATGATAATCCTTGTTTTGTGGTGGTGCCTCTGGGCTCATCACCATCCTACGACCATTCCTCATGTGCTGGGTGATGCCCAAACACAGCACAGGGTGGTGGATCCCGCCCCAAAGAACTTCCAGGCCCAGGGATCTGGTTTTGGCTATCTCTGTTTCCATCCACAATGATGCTGATAAATAAAACCAGTTCTCAACCATTGCTGTGGGCTCAGCCATTTGTCTGTAAAACAGCTGTACCCAAGGAGGTCACACAGCTCTACACGCCAAGCAGTTGTCTTACAAATCATCTAAATGCAGAAAAACATCAGATTTTTAACAGCACAATGACTGGTTAACTAGAAAAAAAGTCAGGTCCACCTTTCACCATCATTTATCAAACCTGTAATGTCAAGGAAATTACTTTTTTTCCCTTGTGGCTTGCAATTAGTACAAGCCAATAAAAATCTGAATGTTCTGCTAGCTCATCAAGCAGGTGGTTAGAGCTTGCTGGCATGGAGAAGGTGGGAACTGCTCTGTAAGCACAGGTTATGTGGTGCAAGCTGGCACAATCCACCAAAGAAACCCTTGGGCAGCCAGGCTTTGGGACACAGCAGTGCTGAGAGGTGAATGTGGATCCAATACCCATTTCTCATCATATTACACCCAGGAGACATCCACTGTAATTAGGGTGAGAGCAACAGAAAGGTTTTCTGCTCATGGGTTTGATGGCAGAAATCTCCGCCACAGGGAGCTGTGGGTATTTAAATTTATCTGAATTTAAGAAGCAACTGGGCAGTGTTCAGCAAAGACAGACACGTGAGGAGGTTTTATATGAAAAACTCAAATCTTCCATGGGAAATCTCAGCTGGAGATTTAAATTTATCTGCATTTAAGAAGCAACTGGGCAGTGTTCAGCAAAGAAAGACAAGTGAGGAGGTTTTATATGAAAGATTCAAATCTTCCACGGGAAATCCATGGGAGTTGGGTGGAAGTATCACCCTGGGTTTGTCCTCTTCTCCTTCCCTTTTCCTACACCTGGCCTGTGTCAGAGACAGGAGATGGGGCAACACAACCTGATCCAGCCCAGCTGATCATAAATCCATGGACATAAATGTGAAACAGATCCTGAGATACTACTACTATTCCTTCAACACTTCATGGGGGAATGGCTTTCAGAAAAAGCTGATTTCTTCTCTTAGTCTGACTGAAAAAAATGAACACAGTGGTCATTCCACCTGACTTTGAAAATATTAAAATCCTGACAAATCTTTACAGCCGAGGAGAGAGCGGGTCACGTCCAGCAAGGGATTTTCATGGCCAACCTGGGTGTCTGTTTCAGGAGATGAATCTCCCCCTGGGGGTGACTCTCCTCTGCCCTGACCACAAAACAAGCCTGGGCTGACTGACTTGGACCTGGGCATCTCACTTTTAGAGGTGCAAATTAGGGCTGATGAAACCTTCCCAAAATTGCATGAATCAGATTTGCAGGATTCCCCATTGTGAGGCTGAACTTAGAGAAAGTATCCATAAAAAGGTATAAAGCACTAAAGAAAATGTACATATGTTTCAGAAGTGTTTTGCATGAGTTAAATAAATTTTGGTATCAAAATTTCCTTTCAACATGTCAGCCCCTAGGCCAAAAATGGTTCTCCCTGAAAAGTCTACAATGCCTCCCATAAGAAGAAAACCTCTTGATAATCCCAGGACCTGAAGAGTGAAGGCCGCCTCTAACTAGGGAGAAACCTGCAGCTGAATTCATCAAAACAAATCCAATTCTTGACCAAAAAATGCCCTCAGTGTCTGCCCAGGCTATGAAATAATAAATCCTTAATGGCATTAATCTGAACAGCTGCTGAAGAAGCACAAAAGGCTTGAGTTGAGTCAGCTGGATTTCGACTCTGTGGCTGCAAGGAACATTCAGACCTTGCACGAGGTGTTCAAACCCAGCCCTCACCTTGCTGGATCATTCCCAGTGTGCCAGTGGTGGAGGGTGGGCTCCTCTTCCAGATCCAAAGTCATCACAGCTGCCATCTTTCACTTGCACAAGGATTTCTGTTGGATTTTTCTGTTGGATTCAGGAGCTAAATCCAAATTGGGGGTGATTTTGAAGAGTAAATTTAAGGGGTTGCAAGTCCACGAGCTCCATAAACTCAGTATTTTCTGCTGTTTTTTAAAAAAAAATGTGGATTTTCCATGGAAAAGGGAGGAAATTTGGGACATTTCATTCCTAACCTGCTGCAGACTGACGACCAAGCAGGATTAAATGATTAAATTATTAAATTATTTGTGAGGACAGAGGAACTTGCACTTATTCCAGGTCCATGACTTCTTAGTCTTAGGAATGTGCAATTCCATAGGAAACTCCCCATTTGTTGGGAATACTCTGAAGTGTCCAGATCACACGATGGTCTTTAACTTTAAACTTCTCAATACAAATAGAAAGCAAAAGTTGCCTCAGACTTTGGATAGTTTGAATCTTGGATACCTGACAGATTAAAAGCTTGGGAATCAGCAGTTTGGAGAAACAATGAGATTGGAACTGAGTCTTCTCTCGGTGTGTTCCCCATGCTCTAAATTCATGATTAGATGTTCTTTGGGGACTCCACTTCACACTGGAACTGAGTCTTCTCTAGGTGTGTTCCCCATGCTCTAAATTCATGGTCGGATGTTCTTTGGGGACTCCACTCCATCTGGGACACTCCTCACTTTGGAATCCCTGCATTAAAGACCATCTCTTCCTTAATTCTCCTCTGACCTCCAAAGTCTCACCTCCTCTGACCTCGTTAGCACCAATCTTTCAAAAGTGCCACCATAAATTGTCCATAGACAATTTATTCCACCCTCCTCAACCCATGGAGATGCCTCAAAACCCACCCCTGAAGCAGAGTGCCCACCGAGGTGGTGAAAAGCCATCTCCAAGCATCTGGTTTAGCAAAGACAAGAGTGCAAATCCACAAAGAAGCATTTTCTCCATAAGACTTGACTTCCATTTTTTGTCCTCCTTGTTCACCAGGGCAGCAGGGAGAGACATCTGGTGGCTGAATGATTTCCTGCAAGGAAAATTGCAGGAGATGTGTGTTTGGGGAGGTGTTTTTGGAAAGGGATGTCTCTAGAAGAATGTGTCCCTTAAGGGACATGACACCACTGAGTTTGCTTGAAGCACCATCGTGTGCTGCCACATCTCCTTCTTCAATAGCAAAACTTCCATCTGTTCCTTGGGGCAAAAATTGTGCCAAAATGTGTCTGTTGAGACAATGAATGTCTTCTTGTTGCCTCAAATGCTGGATTTTGCTGTAAACAGACTGTATGTCTCATCCCAGCCCTCTCTCATTTCAGCTCAGAGGACATCCAAGGGGTGATGATCAATCCCATCTTGATTTGTCCTTTTCTAAATAAAATATTGGGGAAAAAAAGAAGGTTTTCTCCCACTAGGCTTCAAAAGAAGCTCTTCTGGCCTTGGCAGCAGAGGTGCAGGTGGGGCAGAGGGTTGGTTCATCCCTGCAGTCCTGCAAGACAAAATCTGGCTGAAGAGAAGAGCTGCAGCACTAAAACCAGGATCTGGAATTTAATCCTGCAGAGGGACTCTCAATGATTCCTCCAAATTCTCCACTCTCATGGTATTAAACCCTCTCAGGAACTCCAGGTGTAAGAGCTGAGGCATTGATGTCCCCATTCAGACACAGCTGGTTGTAAATCCCTCCAGACTCTAAACCTGAAGAGTCACCAGCACAGGGATCAATTTGATCTTGATTTTCCAGATCAAAAATTCCAAATTGATCTGGAATTTTCCTCTCAGAGGATGAAATAACAGGGAAGGAAAAGTGACCCAAAAGAGCTGCATTGTGCACTGCTGCCCCACATTGTGTTGTTTTCCCATTGCTCCTGGCACTCGAAGATCTGAAATGCAGCATTTCCATTATCCCTATTTTACTTTTTATTTCCCCTGGGATTTGCTGAGGTACCAGGATTTTCAGTGGCTGTTGTAGGCTCTAAAGTGCCCATCACCAGAGGTGCTTCCATAGAGACAGAGACTCTTTGCTCCTCTGTTTGGACATGGTTTTCAGATCAACATTTCCAAGGTCAGTTTTGGGCATCAACCACCCACCAGTGACAACAGTCCTCCTCTGTGCCTTCCCACCACTATTCCTTTTGATAATAAATCATGGTCAGGACACTTTCCACTAACCCAGGGTGCTCCAAGCCCTGTCCAGCCTGGTCTGGGGCATTTGCAGGGTTGAGCAGCCAAAGTTCAGCTGTGTGACCACATCACCCACCTCACGTTCTTCATCAAATCCCCATCCGCACCTTCCCCATGATGGAGCAGAGGCTGCTCACCTTTATTTTACAAGTGAGGAGCAGAAGCACAAAGAAAGCAGGATGTGATTTGTTTCACTTGGTTTTGGTCCCCTAAAGCTGAGGAGTTGGGTCTCTTGCTGCCTTCTGGAGAGGCAGATGGAGATGTCTCATTCTGCAAAAGCTGCTGAAGTGAGGCTGATGTGACACACCAGGAATTAGAGTCATCCTCTGACCCCAAAATTGATGGAATAAATCTCTTTCCAGACAACCAGACCTCTCTAATTAAGCAAAAGGTGAAAGACCACCTTGGATTAGACATCAATTTTAGTAAATAATGTGAGATGGGTCCCAGAGCAAATAACTCTCCCAGTGTTGCACTTGCATCACAGGGATGGAATCCCCACATTCCAAAGGCCAACCCAACCCTTGTAATTTGCTTTTTGCCAATATTTAGTCCACATTTTCAGTCTTGCAACACACTGGACTTGCAGCCCATGCTCTCCAGAGCCATCCATCCATATCCTCAGGGACTGTAGAAATGATTGCAGCAGGAAAAGGCCCCTGAGGTTCATTCTGAGCATAACTTGATGAGATAAGGCTCAGCCTACGTCACAGATGGGAGGCTGCAAACCCTCCACCACCACAGGGCACAATCTAATCTAACGACTCCGTTTGTCTGATCTCTCCTAATTTTTGCTAATCTAGATGAGAAAGAGATCTTGTGTAGCCAGAAGCACATTTCTCTGCTCTGGCCATATCAGATGGCCCAATAAAAGATATTCACCCTCTCCACAAATTCTTGAGTGGCCTTAATCCATTGTAGGGTTGATTTTCCCCTGAATTTATGGAGCATCTTTTAGGGGATGGACCAATTTCCCCAACAATACTTGACTGGAAGGAACATCCTCACACTTCCTCCCCCCCCCCAAAAAAATAAAGCTAAGAATATTTATTTTCCATCAAACTGGGAGAACCCATGCAGACATCTCTCCTCTGGGGCAGTTGATATGGAGGCTCTGTGGCTCAGAGATGCTGCCTGAACATGTGCTGTGTGTTTTTATCATTCCCCATGGGCCATACATGGTTAAAAAATCCAGAATCAGCACCTCCACCAGGGACAGGAGGGATATTTCTGCAGGCAGGGCAGTGCCAAGCCATGGGGACCAGCTCCCCATTGCTTACAAACATTTTAAACCCAGGACAGAACATGCATGTGGAGGGACCTGAGCCACACAAAAGACAATGCTTGGCAAGAAGTAATAATGGTATTGGGGAATTAATGGGAAGGTGGCAATTTCTGAGAAACCCAGGTCCACCACTGAACTCAGGTGCACAGATTTTGTCCGCAGGTGTCCTTCTGGCATCTTAAATGTTTATTTCAGGGACTGCAGCAGCTTTTGTCTGAGATGTTGTGACCGTGTTCACAGGGGTCTTAGGATGAGGAAAGAGACGAGGATCTGACTCCATGTTTCAGAAGGCTGATTTATTGTTTTATGATATATATTACATTAAAACTGTACTAAAAGAATAGAAGAAAGGATTTCATCAGAAGGCTAGCTAAGAATAAAAAAAGAAAGAATGATAACAAAGGTTTGTGGCTTGGACTCTCTGAGCCAGCTGACTGTGATTGGCCATTAATTATAAACAACCACATGAGACAAATCACAGATGCACCTGTTGCATTCCACAGCAGCAGATAATCAATGTTTACATTTTGTTCCTGAGGCCTCTCAGCTTCTCAGGAGAAAAAATCCTAAGGAAAGGATTTTCCATAAAAGATGTCCATGACAAAGTGTTCTCACCATGAGAACATAACCTGTACCTGATCTGAGCTGGCAGGATGAGTCCCATGTCCTGTCTGAGAGGAGAGGTCACCTGAAGGAGGATTTGTTTCATTACCACTCTCATAGTTCTAGATTAGGATCTGAATTTTGGCTTCCTTTTTAATCAAAGAGGTGTAAAATTTTATACAAAGCAATTCTTCCACCCAAAGATGGAAGAATTGGGTGGAAAAACAGCTGAGATCCTTCTGGAGGAGCCTCTCACCCCATTATCTGATGAGAGACACAAGGTGTGCAGCCCGTGCTGAGCAAGGTATTTTAATAAAACATATTTTAAGGAGGAATACTTTATTTTCCCCACATAATGCTGCAGATAAGACCATAATCTGAGCACGGCATTAATGTGGCCTTATCACATCTGACCCTCTCCATGTCAGATATCTCTGCACATTTCCACGTGCTGATCCACCCATGACGTGTTTTGGCTGCAAAAACAGCAAGCGCCCTCCTCAACGGGGTAATTCATCTGGAATAAAATCTCTTTCCTCTGGAATAGTGACACCAGAGAAAGCTAATTCCAAAATAGCTATTCTGGTCACATTTGCCACGAAGACAAGTCCCAAGGAGATGTAAAACTGGCACCACAGACCTCGGCGTCGTGTCCCCTGTAGAGAATTCCTCAAAGAATTCCCATTGTCCTGCCTGCCTCTGACTGAGAGGTGACAAAACCAAGGAGCTGGGGGGAGCACAGAAAGGAAAAGCTCTGCTGCCTGGAGTATTCCACGTTGCATGGGAAATCTGGGGCTCTTTTCTGGCAAATGTATTTTAATTACCTCCTTTTGTTTACAGCCTTGTTTCGTGTAGCGCTGCCCTTGCCAAGCAGCCCAACAACCTCTCCAGGCACTTCTCTGCCAAAATCATCAGATCTGCTCAAACATCCTGACACCTTAGAAATAATTCATGCTGGATCCATGCAGTTTATTTTCTGAGTTTTGAGTCTTCATGTGCATATTTCTCCAACTTGGTTCTGAGTGCTAAAAATCAAGAAAAAAGGTTTTGTGAAAATCCAGGGAAGAGGTTTTGTTTCTTTTCAGCTCTGTTTATCACATGGCTGAGAATGTAAATGTGAGGAAAAGTCCAGATATATAAAAGGTCTGCAGTTGAAGCAGAAAGTGCCATAAGCAAGAAAAAAAAATCAGGCAAAAAGTAGCAATAATTCAACAGGGCACACAAAGTTATGCACAGAAATAAATGAAAATCATATTTGTTCATCCTAATCCTGATGTAGATAGAAAAGACACCTTTAATAATTCTTGTCCAGTGAAAAATGCAAACAAACATATGTGAGAGCCTAGGAATGAAGCTATTAGACTTTTTCTGAGGTTACACAAAGTTATGCCCAAAAATAAATGAAAATCATATTTATTCATCCTGATCCTGATGGAGATAGAAAAGACACCTTTAATAATTCTTGTCCAGTGAAAAATGCAAACAAACATGTGTAAGAGTCTTGGAATGAAGCTGTTAAACTTTTTCGAAGGTTACACAAAGCCTTTTTTCTACATTGCAAAGAGATTTAAAAATGCTGTCAGTGAGATCTCTGCTAACTCTGGCTTTAATGACTACCCAATAATTATGACATTAAGATTTGTAGCCAAAGGAAAGAAATCATCTGGCAAATTCTCTTTGCCAAATTGTCATCTTTAACCAGAGCCTACCTCAGGGAAAGCAGTCAGAGGCTCAGTGCAAGGAGTATAATTGATTCCAGGGAAATTCAGGAGCCATCCAAAACAAAAACCATATTTGTGTGAATGAACAGATGAATAATTTCTAACTGGGACTTATTTACTCATGGATCTACCCACAAATGAAAAAGAAAGAGGAAGATTTGTGACTGCCAAAGGTTTATTACTGTCCTGGCTTCTATATTAAATTTTTCCACGATGGTCCGCGTGCCTGAGTAGCTCTGCTGGATTTAGTAGGAATTTTGCATGAGAAAGGATCAGCCCAAAAGAGCTCTGCTCCTCCAGCTATCTCCAGGCAGAGACCTTTCATTTTTAAATTGTTAATAAAGGGACGTGTGCAGCACCGACAGCCACCACCCACCTGTTTAACAAACTTAAATGTGAAATTGGATCCTTCCCATTATCCTGGCTTTGCCTTTGATGCAGTTCCAGAGCTTAGGTTGCCTTATTTGCCTTTAATTTCTAATCCAGGCTTGCAGCCAAGTTTAGGACACACTGTCTCTTGTATAACAGCATCTTCAGCATGAGCTGTAGCAGGTCCATGAGCATCTAGAAGAGCTCTCATGGATCAACCAAAAGCCCCCTGAGGTGCAAAACTCATCTCCAAGAGCAGACCAAAGAGGACCACAAGAGACAGGGAACTTTGAGAAAGATTCCTGTGATGCTCCTTGTCTGATCTCCAGGCTTGTGGTGAGGAAAGCTGAGTGTTACCAGGATGACAATGCCCTTGAGAAGGTTTTTCTCCAACAAACACCCTCAGTCACCCCTGCTTAACCCCTTCCATGTGTCCAGCAAAGGGTGCTGGGGAGTGGCTGTGGGGTCAGCAGTGGGAATCACAGCATGGAAGTCGTGGAGAGCCCAATGGACAGTGCTGGGTTATCTCTGGCCAGGGTTTATGTACAAATCACAAATGGGACAGGACTGCTGTGGAACGTGCCTTGAGCTGTTTTATTTTCCAGCATCAGTCTCATTCCATGGTTATGACAATGGGAAGATGCCAGCAGCTCACATCCCAGGCAGCAGACCAAGAACTTAATGTTACAACTTATTTTATAAGTTTTTTGCCCAATCACATAAAGCAAAAGCACATTGACAGTAGTTCCATCCAACCACTGTAAGCACAGGTACCTTTGGTTAAACAGTGCTTGCTTATTTCAAATACAATACCTGCTGGTAAGCCTTAAAACACAATGCACAGAGCTCCATTATTAAACTTCAAACTTCCTAATATCTCACTAGATAAACTTTTCTGCAGTTTAGGGAGTTATTCTAGACAAGCATTAATACATAGATCATTGTTCTATTTGTCCTTACCTTTCTACTTTTTACATGATTTTTCTGCTGACCAATCTCATGGCTACTGCTTAGCTCTGCTCACAGTTCTGCTGTCTCTGAGGCCTGCCTTTTGCAGCTTTCCCAGAACCCTCTGATTTTATGGATTCTCACACTGGGTGCTCTCTCCTGTCATCCACAGGATGTGGTGCTCAGTGAGGGATACGTGACATTCCTGAATGGGTGGAGAAGGATCCAGAACAGCAGAGTAATAGTGGTGAGGTTTGACTAACGAGGAAAAGGTGTTTGAGGCCCTGAACTAATGTCTGAGGGATCTCCAGGGTAGGATTCCTTAGGAGAAGCTCTTCTTATCACCTGCTCTGAAAGATCCAAGGATGTTTTTACACTTGAAAAAAGCCAGGAGCAACATTACACCAAGGTGGTTCAGGTATTTTTCTGGGACATTCCCCCATGACCTCAGACAGAAAGCACAATGATGCTCCCTCCTTCCTCGGAGCAGACTGAAGAGGAAACATCCTGACATGGGATGGGGAGCAAACGCTGTAAGATCATTGGAGGGTAGCACAGTTGGGATGGTCAGAGACAAGGGATCTTTGAAGCCATGTCATGGAATTTGGGGTTTATTGCAAAGGGCCTGGGCGCAGGGGCCTGCTGGGATTTGGGGTTTGTTACAAAGGGCCTGGGTGCAGGGCCCTGCTGGGATTTGGGGTTTATTGCAAAGGGCCTGGGTGCAGGGGCCTGCTGGGATTTGGGGTTTATTGCAGAGGGCCTGGGTGCAGGGCCCTGCTGGGAGCTGCAGCCACAGCTCTGAGCAGGCCCGAGAGAAGAGAGGGGGAGAGAGGATGAGAGAGTAAAAGAGTTAAAGAACAACAGAGTAAAAGGGGTAAGAGCGTAAAATGCAAGAGTTAAGAGACAAGAAGTAAAAGACGAGAGGTAAGAGTGTGAAGTTCCCGTTACAATACAATAAATCTTCTTCTGTGTTGAATATTCTGATTCTCACTAACCAATCTAGTACAACATGCAAATCCTATAGCATTTCCATACAGCCTATAAGAATCACTACATTACCATACTGTGTTACATTTTAAACCCTAAAAACTCCTCTTTGGGCTCTTTCTGCCAAGCTGTAGGGTCTGTTCTGACCCTTGGGCCTGTCTGCAAGCAGAGGGTGTTGTTTCACCGAAAGGGGATTGCCTTCAGCTGGCCACACCATTGTTGTCCCATTGTTCAGTAACTGAGGGATCTCAAAGCTTGCTTTCATTTCAATCTCGCTTATAGTTTCCATATTCTCAAAATCTTTTGCCGGACAATCATATTTATAAGGCTTTCCTGTTTCATCTTCCCCAACAAACACCTTGTCCAGAGGAAGATAATCAACATCTCCTCTGTGTCTGGCTCATCAGCAGACATGTCAGTGTCTTGGGGTGCAGTGAAACACCCACCTACACTGGGCTGACTCACTGGTGAATCCCTCAGCACCAGCACGGTGCTGCAGCACATCCTCCCTTCTTCTCCTGCCATTGTAGGTGATTCAAGCAAGCAGGGGTGGACTTGTCCCTCAACAAGTGCCAGGAGAACCACAAAAAGTCCCCTCCCAAGCCAGCATTATGCCAGGGGTATGGAGATGTTGGGATCTCTCACTGCTCAGAATGGCCCCGAGAAAAGTTGGAAAGTCTCTTTTCCCAGGTGGTGCTTGAATGAGTCAGAGTTCTTCATTGCTCGGTCTCAAGGTTGTTTATTGTTCCTTATCTATAAAAAATTTTCTCCTGTCCAGCCGAGGTCCATCCAGCAGGACAGTTCCAGGCACTCTGCCTGCCCCAGGGTGGTGTTATGTCTTTATACTAAAAACTACATATACAATATTTACAATTACTTTCCAATACCCATCACCTATGTTAGACAGTGAGCTTCTACTCTAAACCAATCTGTAAGTGCCACCATCACAGCAGAAGATGGAGGCCAAGAAGAAGAAGGAGAAAGGCTGGACACACCAGATTCCTCCATCTTACCCCCTGAACTCCCATTCTAAAAACCCCAAAAATATATTTTTCACCCAGTGATAACTTCACTATTATTCTACTTAAACTGTCGTGGCTTGCAGATCTTCATCTAAGGTTGGTAATTTGCTCCATGGGTCATAATCAAACCCACAGGTGTTTTGGGCTCTGTGCCAGGGTCCCTGAGCCCCCTGGAAGGGGTCCTGGCAGTCCAGGACAGCCAGAGGGATGTGCTGGGTTCCCACAGGGAGATAACTCTGTCCCTGGGAGCACACACAAAGGGGGCTCAGCTCCAGAGCACACCGGGATAATGCAACGCCTGCCTCCTCCCAGCTGGCACCTCCCTGGCTCCCTGAGCCCTTCCCCCAGCTTAAAACATCTCAGCCTTCCTGGCTCAGCTTGGCTGAGCTCTAAAAACATGAATAAGCTTCCCCTGTCCCAAAGCCAGCTGGCAAGGATGCCTTGGATGGGACCCTCCGTTTGTGACAGGGAAAACACAGGAGCTGTCCCCTTGTTCAGCTGCTGGGGACAGAAGGACAGAAGGTCTGTTTGTGACAGTCTGTGACACTGTGTCCAGTTTGTGACAGTCTGTGACACTGTCCAGGTTGTGCCATGGGTTTGTGACACTTTCCGTTTGTGACCCATGTTTGTGACACTGTCCAGTTTGTGTCACTGGTTTGTAAAATTGTCCAGTTTGCGACACTGTTCAGTTTGTGACGCTGTGCCCAGTTTGTGACACAGGTTTGTGACACTGTCCAGTTTGGAACACTGTCCAGTCTGTGACATGGGTTTGTGAAACTTTCCGTTTATGATCCAGGTTTGTGACACTGTCCAGTTTGGAACACTGTCCAGTCTGTGACATGGGTTTGTGACACTTTCTGTTTATGATCCAGGTTTGTAACACTGTCCAGTTTGTGACACGGTCCAGTTTGTGACACTGTCTAGTCTGTGACAATGTCCAATTTGTGACATGGGTTTGTGACACTGTCCTTTTGTAACATTGTCCAGTTTGTGACATTGTGCAGTCTGTAACACTGTCCAGTTTGTAACACTGTCCAGTTTGTGACACTGTCCGGTCTGTGACACTGTCCAGTTTGTGACACTTTCCATTTGTGACACAGGCTTGTGACACTGTCCAGTTTGTGACATGGTCCAGTTTGTGTCACTGGTTTGTAACACTGTCCAATTTGTGACACTGTCCAGTTTGTGACACCGTGCCTAGTTTGTGACACAGGTTTGTGACACTGTCCAGTTTTTGACACAGGTTTGTGACACTGTCTAGTCAGTGACACTGTCCAGTCTGTGACAATGTCCAGTTTGTGACATGGGTTTGTGACACTGTCCATTTGTAACACTGTCCAGTCTGTGACACTGTCCAGTCTGTGACACTGTCCAGTTTGTGACACGGGTTTGTGACATGGATTTGTGACACTGTCCAGTCTGTCCACTTTGTGACACTGTCCAGTCTGTGACACTGGCCAGTCTGTGACACAGGACACACAGTCCCCCCCAGCCCCAAACACACAGAAATGTCCCCAAACCCACCCCACTCACTGAGATGACCTCATTGTGTTATCAGAGGTTAGAGCAGAGCAAAGCTGAGGGAGAATACCCTGATTAGAGGGCTCTCCCACAATATGACAGAAATACCCTTTTGTCCCTATTTTCACCCCCAGCCCCTGATACTGAGCTTTCTATCAATGCCATAACTTGGAGGGTTATGGGCTCATCCAGTTTAAGTCCAGCTTAGCTCTGCTGTCATCAGGACAAGATCTGGCATTGTGTCCCTGCTGCTGGATTCTTGGCATAGAGAGGTTTTGTTTGGATAATTTCATTTTTTTCCCCCTCTTTTCCTCCTTCTGCTCCATCCCTGAGAAAGCCTGGAAAAGGTGGCAGTCACTTTGTTGCCCAAAAAAAGGAGATTTGACCACGGGCATCCATCCCCCAGGAGAGCTGGGGTGCGGCACACGCCCACCCCCAGTTCCTGGGGGAGCTGAGGTTCCACACCCACGCTGTGCCCAGCAGCCTTTTCCTCCCATCCCTCACACAATGCCTCTCCCCAGTGCATTCAGGATTGGTGTGTGCAGAGGAAAAATAGCCCAGAAAAGAGATGGATCACACAGGAAAAGCTACTTAGTCCCTAAATAAAGGAGGAGAGTGATTAAACTGCTTGTCTGTATCTTCCCTGATGGGTTGAGGATGGACAGACAGACATTTCCTTAATGCCATTACAGTATGCTAATTAAACACTTCTCTAAATTTAAAATGTATTGACATTTAAAAACATGACACATTTTACAACCAGCCCTCCGAACAACACACTAATGATTTATTAACTGCTGCTAAATGTTAAAAATAGAAGCTTGAAAGAAAACGCTTCCCTTTCCTCTTCCCTTTTCTGGTGGCAACTGTTAATAAAGGATTTAATCACCCATTTTACATCCTGTTTAAAAAAGAAGGGGCTTTCCTGATAACAGATGCCCCTCTGGCCAACTGGCAAGGGAAAGGGGAATGTATGAGGGATATAAATGTATTTCAGAGGACAGCCAACAAAAAAAGGGAGAGGGGGAGAGAGAAAGAGAGGGAAGAAGAGAAGGAGGAGGAGAAGGGGGGAAGGAGAAAAAAAAAAAAGAACCTGAAAGGATTAGAAATTAAAAAGAAGGTATTTTGTGCTGAGCTAAATATTATTTTGTTTCCATTGAAAGGGTTAAGAAAACAAAGACAGAGTTGACAATTTCTCCCGACTGGAAGCTGGGAATGGCCCACGGTGGCACAATGCTATTATTCTTGCATGGGCCCATTCTCACTGGATTTTCCACAAAATCTTTAATAATTTGATTCTTTTCAGCCTCAGCAGCCAGCTGAGCTCTTTAAGAAACAGTAACAAAAACCCAGAGAAAAACCCACTACTGAGAGGGGAGCTTTGGCGGAGAGCTGAGCTGAAGCCGATTAGTTTGGCCTGAATAGAGCAGCCGGGTCCTCGAGCTCCTGCTCAGCCTGGAGCCCTCTGGCTCATTCATTGCAGTACAATATCACCACCAGAGCCCAGGCCTAGACACTAAATTACACTATTATAAAACTAGATTGATACACAAACTTTCCCTCCCAGGCTGAGTAGGGGACTTTTTTTTTTTTTCCCTCCAACAAATTTTTTTTTTTTTGGGTTTCTTCTTTTTTTTTTTTTTTTTTTTTTTTTTGTGGTAGGGGCAAGCTCGGGGTCTATTCAGGGGGTTTTGAAGTATGGCCATTCATATCGAGCATATCAATTCTTAATGGTGCCACACACAGGAATTGCAAGCACGGGGACGCAGCCCTGGGGGGAGGGCGGCAGCAGAGCCTGGCGGGGGTTTGGTCGGGGTTATCTCCCCCAGACCCAGCAGGGCAGGAGCCTTTCATGGGCCTCAGGCAGCTCTCATTGTCCCCTGGAATTCACATCGGGCCAGGGATGGAGCTGGGTGGGAAAAGAAGAGGTTTGAGCCAGGCTGAGCATCCCTGGGTGTCACCTGTCCCCACCTCTGGCGGTGCCGTGCATCCCTTGGTGCATCCCTAGGTGGATGGTGTTTCTAAATGGGCATTTTGGGGGGTGAAGAGAGAAAAATAAACATCCCCATGTTGCCTTTAGGGATCCTCCTCTTTCATTTTGAAATGGGTTTGGCCACATGATCCCAAAAAAGAGATTTTGCACAGTTGGCTCCTGGTCTTGTGTTTTAACCGCAGCAAAACTCAGCAGAGCAGCTCAGGTGGAAAAATCTGATTTGGATTGCACAGAATATTCCTGCAGCTACAAACCTTCCCACAGCTGGGTTTGGGGTGTTTTTAAACACCTCTCATTGTCTCCTGGAATTCACATCTGGCCAGGGATGGTGCTGAGTGGGAAAAGCAGAGGTGTCACCTGTCCCCACCTGCGGCTGTGCATCCCTTGGGTGGGTGGCGTTTCTAAATGGGCATTTTTGGGGGGTGAAGAGAGAAAAATAAACATCCCCATGTCTCCCTTAGGGACCCTGCTCTTTCATTTTGAAATGGGTTTGGCCACACAATCCCAAAAACAGATATTTTGCAAGGTTGGCTCCGGCTCCTGTGTATTAACCGCAGCAAAACTCAGCAGCTCAGGTGGTAAAATCTGATTAGATTTTACAAACTACAAATCTTCCACCAGCTGCTTTTGGGGTGTTTTTAAACACTTCTCATTGTCTCCTGGAATTCACATGGGGCCAGGGATGGAGCTGGGTGGGAAAAGAAGAGTTTTGAGCCTGGCTGAGCATCCCTGGCTGTCACCTGTGCATCCCTTGGGTGAGTGGCGTTTCTAAATGGGCATTTTTCGGGGGTGAAGAGAGAAAAATAAACATCCCCATCTTGCCTTTAGAGACCCTCCTCTTTCATTTTGAAATGGGTTTGGCCACGTAATCCAAAAAACAGAGATTTTGCAAGTTAGGCTCCTGTGTTTTAACCGAAGCAAAGCTCAGCAGCTCAGGTGGTAAAATCTGATTAGATTTTACAAACTACAAATCTTCCCACAGCTGCTTTTGGGGTGTTTTTAAACCCTTGAGAAGTGCTAAATCTTCCTCTAGGAGAGACAAGGGTCCTCAGCATTGTCACCTCCTTCAGCCTGCAGGGAAACTCCTCTTTCTTACAAATTGCTCATTTCGGGCTCTAAAGCACGAAATTAGGAATTCCACTTTGGAAGGGAGCAAGTTGAAAGTGGAGAGGGGAGGGAAAGAAGGGATTTTATGTATTTTATAGAAGAGAAAACATCCCCATCCCATACATCCTTATCCTCATGGACGGGATGAAAACACCATCTGAACACACAGGGCACAAGGATGTCCATGGAAAGCTCTCCATAATCCTCTTTCTATTAATTTTTCAGTGTGTTTTTGGGTGAGGGCTGCATGTCTCCATGAATCCTTCTGATTAATCTTTCTCTGGAATTTATCTACCTTAATCCCTGCCTAGTTGTTTGGTGCTTTCTTTTTTTTTTTTCCCTTGCCCTTGCTGCAATTACTTCTATTAAAGCAGGTACTATTAAAAAAGGAGAAAATACAGGATTTTGCTTTTTTTTTTTTTTTCCTGGGAAAAATGTGTGGGGAAAAAAAATAATCCATTTCCTCTTGTGGAATTTATTTTCCCCAATTTTTCTCTTTCTTTTCTCATCCCATCAATGAAAACAATCTCCCCCTCCTCTGCCTCCAAACTTCAGGCTCCCCAAATGCTCTGAATATATTAAAAAGCAGCACAAAAAGAGCAGCAACCCAACATGCAAATTAAATTAAAACTTACTCTCCACAAGGGGGAAATAAACAAACAAACAAAACCCCCACAGCTTATATCTCCACAAAGAGGAGAAATTAAAGGAGATTTAACAGTTGGAGGAATTTGGACTCTTGTCAATGGTTTTTCTGAATGGGATCTGTTCCATGACATCAGCACCAATTCCCATTATTGTCTGGAAGAGAGAGAGAGAGTTTTTCCCAAATCATTCATGAACTGGGAAGTGTTTGGAGTAGTTTCCAATTTGAATATTTTGCATATTGTGGATAAAAAAGGAATCTTGGCTGTCATCAATGCAATTTTCATCATTCCAAAGTGTTAACGGGGCAAACTGGGCACATGGCTGCAGCAGGTTTGGAACCCCCTAATTAAGACAGCGCAATTAAGAAATGACACAACCCATGGTTTGCTCCCCAGTGTCTCTTTTTTTTTTGTTTTTGTGTTGTCCTGTGTGTGGCTGTGGGGAGGGTTTCTCATGTGAATTGGGTGTCCTGGGTGCCTGGGAGTGATATGGAAAAGCCAATTAGGGCAGGAGAAATAATTAGCATTGCAGCACATGGAGGAATGACCCTAAAACATCTGAAAGCTGCGGCTGCTTGCAGAGAGAAACAAAAGAGAAGAAAGCAGCAATTAGAAAGGAGAGAATGAGCCGGGGTGTTGAACCACAGATCTGTAAATGGACACAAATTGTCCTGATTTTCCTTTTTTTTTTTTTTTCCTCTGCTTTCCTCTCAGGCACTGAAGCTTCAGGAAAAGTCATTCAGGCAGGATTATATCAGAACTAAAACCCAACTGCCAGGATCCAATCTCTGCATTTCAAGGCTGCTGAAGGTTCTTGGATTTTCATAAATTAATTCTAATATTCACCAAGCTCCATGGAATAGATGTCTGGGAAGCAGCCAGGTATTTTCCTTCCATGCCATGTTTATCGGGCACAGTACCACTGCAAATTTCTTCTCAAAATCCTTCTCCACATTTCAACGACTCCACAGCTTCAGGACTAAGATTATTCCTGGCAGAAAGTGGAAGTGGTGGCTGAGAAGTGGCTCAGCAGCTGTTTGGCAGCAGCACGAGCTCCCAGCAGCATCAATCAAAGAGCTGGCTCCGGGTCAGGGCACGAGGCAGCTCCCTGCTCCCGTTTTTGTTGATCAAAAAACTCATCCTGACCCCACAACCAGCTGTGTCATTCCCTGGCAGTGGAGCTGAGCAGCAGACTGCGTTGATTTTGGTGGTTTGCTTAATAGGGAGGATAGGTATCCCAAAAGGCTCCAAAATGAGAGGAAAATACCTAAATCTTAATATTTTTGGGCATCCCTGCCTTAATCTGGTGCCCACAGGGAAATTAATGACAAAACTCTGTGCAAACCCAGGGCACAGGGAATATTTCTGTGTCTGCTCTGGGTGCCCTGACCCCCAGGGCAGCACTGACTCTGACCCTCATCCATGGAGAAAGTTTCCCAGATTCAAGACAGACTGGAACCCACAAAAGTGTGCAATAGATTATAGAGAGCAGTGTAGGTGTGTCACTGGGTGAGAAATTGAGGGTTTGGGATTTTTAGTGTGTTGTGGATGGAAGCAAGATGGAGGGCACAGGGTGTCATCCTGGGTTTCTTCTTCATGCTGCTTCTTCCTCCTTCTCCATGGGTTTGGGTGGCATTTTGTGATTGGGCAGAAAAGTGCCCATTGCAGCTCTGTGGGATCAGTTATTGGGTTAAAAGGGAAAATAATCCAGGTGTCAGCTCTTCATTGGATAGTTTAGTCTGAAAACATCTTGTACCAAGAGATTGTTGCGATTTTGTGCCTTCTAGTGAAAAGCTGCTGAACTCCCAGCAGTGAGACTGTTTTACTGATAAGAAATAATAAACAGCTGAGTGTGAACATGAAATAACATCTCAAGTGCCTTCAATCCAGACCCAGAGAATCCACTACTGGAACCACCACAAAACTCTTCCTCTGCTGCCAGAATATCCATGAGCAGGTCCCAACCCAACACCAGGCTCACCTGGGGGAAAGCCATGGTGGGAATCAACGAGAAAACAAATGCCAGAATGCCAGAAACCAAAGGGTTTCACCCTCCAGGGAAATGGGATTTTCCATTCCAGCAGTGGGGGACCATGGACAGCCAAGCAGGAATCGTGTCCTGCTGCCCAGTGCCCACCCTGGCACACCCAACGTCCCTGGCAGGGCACAGCTGGGGAAGTGGGAACAAGGGGCCATTGTGGAGATGTGGCTCAGGCTTGGACTGTGTCATTCCAAATGCCTGCCTGTGTCATCCCAAATGGCTCTGCCACCTCAGGTCCCCTCCCCAGGCACTGCCATCCCTCTGGGGATGTCCCGTGGCAGCAGGGAAATCCAGGAATTTGGAGATGCTGCCATGCCAAGCCAGCATCTTTTTGTTTATCCTCGATGTGCAAAATTAGGGGGAATTATAAAAAACTCTTAACTCTGCTTCACCTATTCCCTGGGACATGAGCACTTGTGAGCTTCCAGAGGTTCAAGCACTCCTTTACTCCTGTAAATCACTTTATTTCTCCTTTTTTTTCCTTCCCCCTTTCCCTTTTTATGTTAGCACAGCAAGGAGTTCCCCAGATGGGGACAGAGCAGCCCAGCTGTTCACGGCTCGTGCTGGGTTTGCATCCCTGATCTGCACTCTGACAGGAGCCCAGGTGATCCATCCTCTTCAGGAATGCCTTTCATACCACAGCCTTGCCTCTCCTAACACAGCAGACTGAATTTTTTCCTCCCAGCTCCTTTTATGGAGCTGCAGCACCACAGCAAGACAGGTCGTGCCCTGCACGAAATCCCCCAAAATTTTGGTCTCCCCTTTTGGGGAAGTTGGGCAAAGGGCAGATCCAGGCCCTGGGGTTCAGGGTGACCTCATCCAGCAGGGAAAATCCTCTTGTGTGACCCCTAGACTAAACCAGAATGGGATCCCAGACCACTTCCCCACACCACCAACCCCCACACCCCCACAATTTGTTTTTTCTCTGCATTTTTCTGGCATTTCCCAACGTGTTTTTTCTTGCGTTACATTTTTCAAGAGGCAAATCATTATTAATTCCTCAGGTATTTGTCCTGATACAATTAACCCCCAACACACCAGGCTGCACTTCCCAAAGAGCCCCCTTGGTTCACATCCATCCCCACCACCTCCACGGTGGTGCCTAAAACCCAACCCGTGACCAAAAAAAGGTGAGAGAATGATCCAACCCTTCATCCCCTCTCAATATGGAATTTTAGAGACACTCCAGGAGCCCATCTGAATTTTTCCAAGGTTTTTAAGTGACATGTCCCAAGTTCCATATCCTCAAATCATGTACTGCCCTCCACAACAGGCATGGAAAACAATTGGAGGATTTTCCAGACCAAAAAATCAGGGGAAATCAACAGCAAAATCCCTATTTCTCTTCTGGGAAAGCCAGGAATGACACAGCCAAATTTTGGGGGAGCCCAGGCAACTCTTGCTCCTCATCCAGGTCAGAAAGACGTTCCTTTAGATTTCCCTGATAACTTTAATTTTTTACAGCTCTTGCACTGCCACAAAACCTGACGCTTTCCCCAGGAAATAGGGGTGGGATCCCTGCCCCTGGTGGGGAGGTTGGAGCTGATGATTTTTAAGGCCTCTTCTAACCCAAACCATTCTGTGATTCTGGAGGAAAATGAGCAATTTTGCTACAGAACACGCGGGTTGGAGTTGTCTTTATCCCGGGATTCACCTCTGGGATGCAGCAGCAGCCGCTGCCCAGAGATGCTGGCAGGCATCAAAGGCTGTGTGACCGCCCTGGGGTGTGACCATCCCGCTTTTCCTGGGGAAAGCAGCTGGGCAGGGATGGAAATGCAGGAGCTCCGTCCCTCGGGATGCTCCCCGCCACGGCCAGGGGGGGTTTGTGCGGGGCTGGGGGCTCGCAGGGCGCTGATTGCCCCCCGAGCCTTTTATATGGTCATTAGGGGGGCAGAATGAGCGGGTGCGGGGCTCCAGCCCCTCTCTCAAGTACCTGCTAACAGGTCCCTGCCTTTGGTCTCAGCCAGCTCCCAGGGCACCATTTCCTAAGCTAATAGGTGTGAGGGCAGCCAAGAATGTCACTCTTTTTATTCCTTTTTTTTTTTTATTTTATAGGGGTTTTCAAGGCAGGCTGTAAACCTCTTGTTTTCCTCCTCCTCCTCCTCCTCCTCCTCCTCCTCCTCTGGGTTTGTTGCTCTGCTTCCTTCCCCTCCTCCCTGCTCCCAGGTGGTGTTAAAAGTCAACAGTTCCTTTATCTCAGGGCTGGCTCCTTCTGGGGGATGCTGGGGCAAATCCACATTGCTGGGAAGGTGGCAGTCCCACATCCTTTAGGATTTTCCAGATCCCAATTGGGGCTTTCCCCAATTTGGATGTGGCTGGAAGAGGCGGCAATCCCATTTTCTTTAGGATTTTCCAGCTCCTCACAGGTGCTTTTCCCAACTTGGCTGTAGCAGGAGGAGGTGGCAGTCTCATATTCTTTACGATCCCATATTCCGATATCCCATATCTTTAGATCCCATATTCTTTAGGTCAACCTGGCGCTTTACCCAGCTTGGCTGTGGCTGGAGCTACCCAGGCTTGGGGCAGGGTCCTTGGTGCAGAAGTTGCAGCCAAAAAAGGCTGGAAATTCTCATTTTCCTTCAGTTTGCAGTGGTGCAGCTCAAGGAATGCTGCAGGACTAGGGCTGGACTGGGTGACCTGATAGGTGTTTTCCAAATTCAATGACATTATGGCGAGTTGAGAGATGCTGAGGACAACCTGGCAGGGGATGGAGGCTGAGTTTTCCCTCCTGCCCTGGGTGATCTTTGAGCTGGAGAGATCCCAGTTTGCCTTTTAGCTCCGGAGCAGCAAAGCCAGAGCATTTGGAGCCTGGCATGGAGCTGATCCTGCTTTATTCCCACTCAAAAGTGCTGTGAGCTCTGCTCCCACTGCAGCACGAGCAAGGAGGGCGATCAGCCCCAAATCTGAGGCTGTTTCAGTGAATTTGGCCCAAATCCTCAACACTTTCTTTGGATTCCAACATCCCAGGTCTGAAACAGGGTTTTTTCCCCTCTCAGTGTAACATTGAGGCGAATATCCTTTGCTGTTACATTTTCCCTTTAGGAATTACTGGATGGTGTTGAGAAAATTCCTAATTTCCCAACCAACTTTGCAAAGATCTCCTTCAGGGGACATGGATTGGGCTCTGTTCATTAAAAACCAGATTTTAAAGCTGTGGCTGCTGGAAAAGCAACAAAAGTAGTTGCAGGGAAATCACATAGGAAGAATCACCTTGGTTTCTCCAACCACCACAGTAAAAAAAAATTTAAAAATTATATTTATGAGCATTTCCTCATGTGACAGTGAGCAGGGTGGTGTCAGAAGAGTAAATGTGAGCTGTCAGAGGTGTTCTCCTGCTGTCTGAGCAAATTTCCCTCCCTCAGTTTCTCCCTGGAAAAGGAAGGATGGAGAGGCACAGCTCTGCACTCTGGGAGCTGCAATGGGGCTTTGTCTGAAAGGGCTTTGAGTTCTCTCCCCTCCTGCATCACCCCACTGCAGGAGAAGAATCAGACTTGAACGATTTTCTATTCCAATTTTTTGTTATTTTTTTCTTGACGGCAAACTTGACTCTGAACCCTTCCATGTGCTGTTTCCAAGGTTGAGATGATGTCTAGAGGTATTTCCAACCATCACTTGCAGGATTGTGCATTTTGGGGCTATTTTGGTTCATCTTGGGTGCAGCCCTGGCTGGGCTCTGGTGCTGCCCAAGGTGCATCCATGGAGGCCTTTAATAAATCCCTGCTTTATTCTTTAGCTCTGTCCAGACTCTGTTCTAGAGCAGCCTGCACAAGGCATCGCCATCACAATCAGAAGTCAATTATTTCCTAATTACAATACATTACAAGTGTTTCTTGGCCTATCAGCTTTAGCCACACCATGCTGAAAATGCCTTCAAGCCAATCATCTAAAATTACCCCTCATGGATGCAACTACAATGCATCTTTCATAGTTCTATTTCTCCAAAGTATCCAGTCTTATTTGCAAGGCCACACTTTTGAAACTTATTCCTGGTTCCATTTCTCTCTCAGCAATGTCTGTCCATTCCATGGCATTTCTAAGCCAGCATTTCCCATCTCAAGGTTTGCATACAGATGGACACTATATCAACCTTCTATCAAATTTTGAGGATTCTCTACAAATCCATTTCCCACAAGGGAGCAATGCCAGATCCCTTTTTTATAACCAAGTCACCATCTGAGGGTCCCTCACCCATAAATCCATGCCATAGAATTAATTGATTGATGTTTGGTAGCTTGAAACATGATTATTCCAAATTTTGGAAGTACCTGGAAGAGGAGCTCAGCACATGGCTGATGGGCAATGAGATGTGTGGGTCCTTGACGAACAGCAGTGGATTGAAAAAGATCTTTAATGAAGCTTTAAAGAGGCCAGACAATCACAGAAAAGAGGGAATTCTCCTGAATTCCCAGGAGAAGCCACACTTTCACACCCCTCAGTCTCCTGCAGGCATCCCAGGAGAAGAACAGAGCCCTGAGCTGCTCAAGTACACGAATGGCCTTTGCAGAAATGTCTTTGATGTTTCTTCTCTTCACAAGAACAGCTGGAAGTTCAAAGCATTTATCAGAAAGCCAAAGGAATTCCATCACTGTGTAGATCTATGTTAAAAAAAAAAAAAAAAAAAAAAAAAAAAGAAAACCAACAAATTTTACTAGGAGTTGCTGGGAAGGCTAATCTGATTTTTCTTTCTCACTTGAAATCTCGATTATGAGCTGTATCCTGCTGGTAAAATGGCAAAATGCAGCTCTGAGTTTGGAAAAAGCTTCCCTTGGAAATCTCTGCTGTGCAGGAACAGGGATCAGATGCTGTTTAAGCAGATTTTCTGTTCCTCCAAAAAGCTGGTAGAGAAAAAACCCTCTCAGATTTGTCCACATAAGTGTTGGCAAAACCCTCCCAGCTCTGGTCAGATTCTCCTCTGGAGGGGTTTAAGCTCCTGAGCTGAATTTCACATACCCAAACACCAAGTTTTGAGTTCCCACTACCTGGAAAAAAAATTTCAGCCAATCTGGAAGAAGGAATAATCCCAATAATTTTTCTGAGGTGCAGACCTGCATTTCCCATTCCAAAGTTGCAGAAGTCACTGCTAAGCCTGAAACACCCGGCTCTGGTTTTATTCCTGTTTCAGTGGCCTTGATCCCCCTGTCCAAGATCAGATCTTGGGCAAACATCCAACCTTACTTTGCATGGATTTATTTTGCTGTTGATGCAAAGGAAGGCTCAGTTTGTGATCCCAGGCTCAATTTATGATCCCAGGCTTTGCTTCATCATCTTCTCCCTGGCTGTTTAATGTCCTCCCAAACATCACCTGTTTAAATTTTGCACATTTATCCTGGCCAAGAAGATTGTCCCAAATCTTTCTCTTTGCTAGAGACAATCAGTTCAGCTGGTTTTCCCTCCTGGGGCACCTCTGCTTTATTTCTATTGTGAATTAATCCACATTTCCATCTCCCCTTTCCTGTTTTTGGATGGATTGAAGAGCCTTTGAGCAGGCAGTGCTCGTTCCCCAAAGCACCTCTTACACCATCCTTTGAAAAATCCGCTAAAGGATGGTGGTGGGAGGCTCTGAAGCAGAAAAAGGTTGGATAGAGGAGGTGGTTTGGGGAATGGAGCCATCACCCCAAGGACAAGGACATCACCCCCAAGGACAATGACAGTGTCACCACTGCTTGGCTTTGCAGGACACGGGGTCCAAGGCTCTGCTGGAGGGTCCCACTTGAGTGTTCTTCTTGCTGAGCCCAGCCAAGGGGATCTGCTCAAATTTTTGCCTCCAGACCTTGTTTCTGGGCCTGGTGTCTCATTTCTGACCCCAAAAAAACACCTCTGCCTTATTTTTATTGTGAATTAATCAACATTTTCATCTCCCCTTGCCTGGTTTTGGGCAGATTGAAGAGCCTTTGAGCAGGCAGTGCTCGTTCCCCAAGGCACCTTTTACACCATCCTTTGAAAAATCCACAAGTGCTTCCCAAAAGATGGTGATGGGAGGCTCTGAAGCAGAAAAAGGTGGGATAGAGGAGGTGGTTTGGGGAATGGAGCCATCACCACAAGGACAATGACATCACCCCCAAGGACAGTGTCACCATTGTCACCAAGGCTCCATCCTTTGAAAAATCCACAAGTGCTTCCCAAAGGATGGTGGTGGGAGGCTCTGAAGCAGAAAAAGGTTGGATAGAGGAGGTGGTTTGGGGAGTGGAACCATCACCCCAAGGACAATGACACCACCCCAAAGACAATGACAGTGTCACCATTGCTTGGCTTTGCAGGACACGGGGTCCAAGGCTCTGCTGGAGGGTCCCAGTTGAGTGTTCTTCTCCCTGCTGAGCCCAGACAGGGGAACTGCTCAAATTTTTGCCTCCAGCCCTCGTTCCTGGGCCTGGTGTCTCATTTCTGACCCCAAAAAACCACCTCCTAATGGGATTTACTGTTTCCTTCCTGTTTTGCAGCTGCTGTTTGCTGCTCCTACAATCAGAGCAAAAGTCACTTGGTGGGTCTTGCACAAGGACAGGAGAAAAAAAAAAAAATCCCCAGCCCATAAATAAATAAAAAAGGGAAGTATAAAAGGCAAGACTTTCTCAAAGCAATGGCTTGCAGCTAAGCATTTTCAGTCACCTCCAGTGACCAGACAGGTTATTCAGAGTAATTCCAGCCCTGGAGATGACATTTGACATGACACGTACATGAGATGTATCATTTAGGTCACTGTGCTAAAGCACCAGACACCCCCTCCTTCCTCCTCCTCTGTGGCCCTCGGGGAATCTCAGAGTTCAGGGTCTTTAAAGCTGAATTCCCTGCACAAGAGTTCAGCACCTTTCAACCTTTCCAGACCTATTACAGGAAGGGAACTGAGGGGAAGGAGTGTGGAGGGCAGGAGGTTGTTTCAAGGCAGGTTATTTACAGGCAGGCTTGGAAGCTGAAGAGAAAAGAGGATTTTTTCCATTGGTTGGAAGGGAGAAAAAAAGTCCCTGGAACGGTTCATTTCCATGGCCTGTGGCAGAGCACAGGCTCCCCCTTAAAAGCCTTATAACTCTGCAATAATCCCTGCATAATTGGGAGATAAACGCAGCAGAGTGGGATATCACCATGGGACACTGGTTTAAAATTAAGAATAAAGACATCAGGGGGAAATAAAGCAGCACAATCTAAATCTAGCACATTTGGGCTGAGTTTGGGCCATTTGGGCCAGCACTGAGCAGCAGTTTGGGATGGGAGGTGTTCATTGACCTCAGACAAAGCCATGAGCACGATCAGATCAGCTGCTCCCACCAGAGCCTGGTGTAGGAGAATCACCCACCCATGAAAATCCATTGGGATTCAGATTTTACTTCATTTTCTTTCCCTGCACATGTTCATGTAGCTCTCTAAACCTCCCAGCTCAGAGGAATGGATAAAACTGATGGCATGTGAAGGATGCAGCCCTGAGTGGGATCAATTCACAGGACTACACAGGGAAAAAGTTGGAAAAAACTTCCCTTGGAAATCTCTACTGTGCAGGAACAGGGATTAGATGCTGTTTTGCAGGAGATTTCCTGCAAAACCACACAGGGAAATGGTGGAATTGCCATCCCTGGAGATGTTCACAAATCCTGTGGGTGTCCCACTTGTGGACATGGTTTAGTGGTGGCCTTGGCAGGGCTGGATCAACAACTGGATTTGGTGACCTTAGAGGCCTTTTACACCCTCAGCAATTCCATGATTCCATGAAATAGGAATGGTTCAGAAGCTCCAAGGAGGCAGATGGGACATTGTGGCGGACAAACGTTCCCTTGTCCCATCAGGGAAAACCTTCTAGGCCCATCTGTGGTGTCATCTGCAGGGAGCACAGGGACAGGGAGCTGGAGGGGAAATGAAGGAGCTGCTGTTGTGTTGATGTCACCCCCAAACCATGGAATATCTGTCTGGCACTGGCTGGGAGCCTCCAGAGGTGACACTGAAGGGCTGGCAGCAGCAGGGACCAGGACGGAACCTTCTGGGAGGTGTGTCCACCTGTCCTGTGGGGGCAAAACAAGCCAGGGCCTTGCAAAAGCTGTTCCAAGTATGGCTCCATCCAAGGATTTTGGGGATGGAGCCAGGAAGGGTTTCACAGTGGCTGTGGTGCATCCTGCGTCCTGGTTGCTCCCCACTGCAGGCTATGGGATCCACCTTCTGGCCATGAATGACTCCTGAAGTTCTCCTGAAGCTCTGAGAGCTCTCAAGGTGCTGTGGGATCCACCTTCTGGCCATGAATGACTCCTGAAGTTCTCCTGAAGCTCTGAGAGCAGAAGGAAACATTGCAGGCACACAATGAATTTTTGGAAAGTTGGATTATTCTGATACAACCATTCCAGAGCGATCTTTGTAAGAGGTCCCTCCACTTGTCAGAGACCAGCAGGGAGGTCTGGGCAGGTGGTGGTGGCAGAGGTGACCCAGACAAGGCTCCACCAATGCACCCTGGAGAGGTTCCCACACAAGGGACAAGTGTCTCCATCCTTGTGTTTCTCCCCAGGGTTTGTCCAACTCCATAGGACTTAAACCAGGAAACATTCTCCTGTTTTCCTCGTGGTTGCCTCATCCTGCAGGCTTCACTCCCCCCACAGACCCAGCTGTGGGACACAGCCCTCTGGTAAATGTGTCCCAAGTTCCCCAAAAACAGAACATTCCCTGCTCCATGGTATTACACGTCCTAATTTTGGCCACACAAGCTGTTCTCACACTTGCCATGCACTTGTGTTCGGTGTCACAAAAATCCTGATCAGTATCCAGGGCTCATTCTTTAAAATTTGTGTCTTGTTTGGGTCTCAAGCTCCCTATTCTCACCATGTGGATTCAAATCCAACTCCATGTGGATTTTTATTGCTGCATGTGGATGAGTTATTCCACATTGATTGTGATCAATTTTGCACCTGGAGAAATTCAGATCCTGGATGCTGAATTTCATGGACTGGCATTGGAGACAAAAACATCATCCATGGGCAGTTTGCATCTTGGAAGGTGCACCAAGATGAGCAAAACCTCTGCCAAGTGGACCACGTGTTTTGGATGGGAACATCTTTGAGTTTGTCAAAAGTTGGAAATTATTAAAAATCTGTGGTTGTTCAGGTGTAGTTTGGGATTTTTTAGTGACAGTTGGCCATGTTGGCCTTGTTCAATTAAGGAGAATTAATCTAAGAATTTCATCCCATCTGAAGGGCAGAGCAGCATCCTTAGAGTTGCCTGCTTCCAGCAATTGGGTATAAAAGGAGAGTGAGGAGCTCTGTTTGGCATTAAATGTTTTGGCAGCTAAAGACAGGTGAAATTATTCCACTATATATAACTCATGTGGCAAAGTTTCTGGACCAGCAAGTTTCCTTTGCAAGACATTTGATATTTTGTGGCTTCACCTCACATTTTTCTTACTGTGTCTTCAGTCAGTATTTTTCTGCCCCTGCTCTTTCCAAAGCCCACACTGCTTCCCCTTCTTATTTCCAGAAAGCCAAGGAAAAAAGGGGTTCTCTTGGTTATATGGATAAAAAATATGTAAACATCAGCCTGAAATTCTTTGAATGCTCTGTGCTAGAAATGGGCACAGCTTCCTTTGGATGTAATTCCTTGGGTACCAAAAATTTGTGTTTTCCCATAATCATTTATCCTGTAACTTCTACTCAAAGGAGAAAAATCTAATTTTGGTCATGTTACCTTCACACCTTACATTTCATTTCTTTCTGCTTCCTTTGAGACTGGGAACATCTTTTCTTCATGTTTTCCTGCAGCAGTGCTTGCTCCAGTCCTGTTTTCCAAAGCCCGCCCAGACCCTTTGGAGGCCTTTTGCTGACCACAGGGCTTGGAGGCAGGTGGGGAACATCAAAAAATAGCAGTATGGAATTAAAAAAAACAATATTGAAGCATTTCTCTCCCAGCCCCCCACCCCACCTTGTCCCAACTCATCTGGCAGATATAAAAGAGCATCCTTAATCTAATTAATCTGAGCAGCGCCTGTCACGGCTGGAAGGCAATTTCGAAAGACTATCGCCCTGTGTTTTGCTCCAGAAGTTAATCTCCTCAAAGCACGGGGACTTCCCACTCCCCCCAGCCCCACGAGCCTTCATCTCTCTCCTGAACCAGTGGCTGGGTGGAGGAATGTGGGAGAGGGAGGCGTCCCCTCCTCCCCTCCTGCCGTACAAAAGACGATTTGTGAGAGGAGCTGCTGCCCACCCCTCACTTGTCCCACCACAGCTCCCCAGCCTCACTCTGTGCCCAGCCAATTACCCTATCTCTTCCATCATCCTTTGCTCCTTCTTCTTCCCTCTGCCCCCTTTTCTCTCTCTTTTTGGGTGAAGATTAAAAGATCTCACATGCTCGGAGAGAAGAAAGAGCCCCCAGTCCATCTCCACCTTGTCAATTAGAAGCAAGGGGCTGGGGAGGGCTGCACACTGTTATTGACTCGGGCACTTTGGAAAGGTCATCTTCAAGGTCTGAACCTTCGCTCTGCCACCCCAAGCTCACCTGGGCCCATTAGGGAGGAATTTCTGGTCCATCCCCTGTTTTCATTTTGGGCACTTCTGAGGGCTGATAGACAAGGTGGGGAGGGAGGAGGTGGGGTGGGGGCACCCAGGGGAAAATGAAGACAGGTGAGGGGAAAGAGAAGTCATTGAGAGACTTCAAAGTGGAACAAAGGCCCATCCAGATGTGAATAATTGCTAGGTCAGCACGTTAATCACAGGCAAGGACTCCACTGCAAGGCATCCCTGGTCGCTTCACGGGGCAAGGAGGAGAGGGGGGGACAAAAAGGCAGAATATAGAAACAAAGCTTTGATACAGCCTGAGAAAAACGTTTTGCAGGTGATTATGTGAATAATGAGCCAGCCTGTGTGTTATGAAGGGCACGGGCAGAACGTAATTGCAGAGGAGCTGCAGCTCGGGGGGCAGAGATGGACACACTGCCCTCTCCCAGAACCCTCAAAAACCCCATCTCCCCACCTGACAGAGCATTTCCTGCCCTGACCAACACCATACCTGGCCTTCACATCACAGCCTGGTGGGAGGGAACGATTAGGGTTTTGTTCTTGTGCCTTTGAGTGAATTATGACTCCAACAGCCTCTAACCAAAGCTTGAGAAGATGCTGGCTCGTCATCTTTGCTTTGGTTTTTTCTTTTTTCCTTTTTCCCAATCCCGCGTTCCCGTGCCACAACACCAGCTGTGTTTATCTTGGAAAGGTCTTTCTTCTAAATCAAGCCACGAGGTTTCACTCACTGCAGACAAAACACCATCCCACGTGGCTCTTTGCTGTGTAAATAAACATCCAGCATCTAAACAGATCCAGGAGAGGCCACACTGCTGATGTTCGCATGTTCTCTTATTATAAAAGGAGTTTCTTATTGCAATTGCAATATTATTTCAGGGCAGCAGCTGGTATCTCTCCTTGACGGTGCCCATTTTTCAATTGGTGGTTTTCATTTAAAAAATAAATCATATTTTTATCCAATATTCTTATTATAGCATCTGACCCCTTTCCCAAATTAAATGCCATGGAATCTGATCCACAAAACCTATGAAGTCCCTGGATTTGTAAGGAATTTGGATTTGTAAAGGAAAGGCAGAGACTCCTCTTGAAGTGATTTTCTTTGATTATAATTTGGGAATTACTGTGAGATACTCATTGGGAACGCAAGAACCAGGGAGCTACAAAATCTGGAGTCAAGAATGACCAGAAAAGAGAGAAGTTCCTGACTTAAAAAGTATTTATTGATTAAGCAATGTGTAAGTGAACAGAGTTAATGATTTAGTTGTGAACATATAGTTTTAAGTAAGATGTATACAAGCTGGTAAAGGGTAGAGAAAGGAAAATTCTAACTTACCTGGGGAAAAATTGACTAAAAGGAAGATTAAAGAGATTTTGGCCTGGAAAAGAGGAGGCTGTAAATGAGAAGCAGAGGCCCTCACTCAGCAGAGGGTTTGAGGACAAGTGTCTGCCCCAAAGCTTGATTTTTGATGGAAGACAATTATTGATAAAAAGTGTTTCTCCCATAAAGTCCTTGACAATTCTCACTCCTGTCCTTTCCATGACCAAGAGCTTTGTAGGATCTCCACAGGACAATGAAGAACGTGATTTATGCCCAGATAAAGAAACCCAAATCATGCCATACTTAAAAATAAGTGTTGGAAGCACAGGAGGCCTCAAACTACAAGAGATGAAAGAACATTGCAGTTCCTACAAGGACAGTGAAAAATCTGGGATTTCAGGCAGGTCAGAATGGTGAGGAAAGGACACTGTGCACCCTGGTTATCCATGGGGATGAGTACCACACTCTTCTCTTTTCTGTCCTCTTTGCAAAGAGTTTCTTGCTCAGCTGCCAGAACCTGGGCAGGGTTCAGTTCTTGCCCATCCATCCCACCTCTGGGTTAATTGTGAAGAGTTCCTCATCAGGATTCCCAGGGAATGCAATAACCTCCCTCTGTGGAGCCCCTGGAGAGATGGGGCTGTGCCAGTGGTGCCTCAGAGGTGCAGTTTGGCTTTGGCACCACCACTGCCTCATAAACACCTCCCTGGCCTCCGTCTCATCAGCATCTCATAAACAACTCCTTGGCTTGCTGCGGCTCTCCAAATTAGTGTTTATAGCCATGCACAGAGCAAGCTGTTTGCATAAGTACTCCTTGAAGCAAATCTTGCCTTCTCAGCCAAAAAAAAAAAAAAAAAACAAACCCAAAAACCAAAAAGGAAAATTGCTCAGCTGCATCTCCTGAACTGCTGCACGTGCTCAGGGGACATTGGTGCCACCAACACAATGCTCCTGCAAATCAGGCTCTGATTCCTTGAGTTAAGGAGGACTATATTTCATTTCCTAGGTGGATCTGTGCATTCCAGGAGCCTGGGAATCATGAAATCACACGGAGCTGAACAAGCCTGGTGTTCAAGCTGGCACAAGCCAGCAGGGTGCAGGCAGAGGGATGGGATCCACTGCAGCTCACCTCAGATGGGAGCAGAGCCCTCTCAGGGTCAACAGAAAGAGAAATAACAGTTAGAGAATAATTTATCTGGTTTATTTTAGATGGTTGTGCTTGGGCAGATAAACCCTGAGCAGGACTGGAGGGAAAGGATCTCTGCTTCTACATTTCCAAATCCAGAAATGTAGAAGCAGAGATTGCAGCACTCAGGAGACACAGTGACAAAGTTTGGGATCCCTTTCACTGCAGCAGAGCTGTTTGACTTGTGTGCATATTTTCTCAGCTCCCTGAGTTCCTGTGATGATGAAAACTTCATTAAAATAGTCCAGGTTCTGTCATGTGTTGGTTGCAGTGTCATTCTCGGATCTCTGAGCCCCCAGGGAAGCTGCAATTTGCTCAAAACTCACAGTTCTTATCTTATTTTCATTATTTCCACCCGCTTGCTGGGGTCAGTGTTGCCATTTGTGAGTCTGAAAACAATTCCCTGACAACTCCTGGGGTATCTGTGCCTGCCCAGCTGCACTCAGGGCACTGCTGTGTCCTTCCTCCCCCTGTCCACCACCTTCATCACAACCTCTTTCAGGTAAAACTGCCCCTCTTCCGCAGTACAAAAAAGGCATGGATTTGAAGATTATTCATATTTGATTGAATTTTTAGCCTGGCCCCTGACACTGATGACCCTGTCCAGTGTCTGGCTCAGTTTGGGAGCCAGAGGAAGGCACTTGGGATGCAGCTGCACTATTTTCAGGGAAAAGAGAGTTTTGATGCCAGCCAGGTGGTTCCAGCTGCCTGCCTGACTGAAGACCAGCCCCTTGCCCATGCACAAACACAGAATTTAAGTTCCTGCACAAAACCAAGCACAGTGGAGAGTTCATTTCATTGAGAATTGAGATGCTGCTATAAAACAAAAGTTTTTAAATGTCAACGTAAATCAGCTTCCAGTCGCCTGTGGCTCTGGGCCTCTTAGCCAGGGTCCACCATCAGTTGTGTTCCAGCACCAACACAGCATTTCTCAGGAATATTTATCAGTTTGGGGGTTCAGAAGCAGAAGAAACCATGGCTAAAGGGAGGGGGAGTTTATCTGTAAAGATCAGTCAAGGTAAGGGGGTAGCTCAAATCAACCTGTGTTTACTTATTCTTGTTCAAGGAAAATTTCAGGAAGTGAGATAATGTTGTGTATGAGTGTCTCAGTTTGGGGGAATTCATGGCAAAACAGAAATGCTGCTCTTTCCCAGCTCAGTTTTGATTCTCTTCTAGCCTTTACTGCAGCCATCACTGTTTCACCAAACCACCAAGACAAATGGACAACTTGGATTTTTTTTCAAATTGCAATCCCAATAAAACACCCAGGTTTTGGGTGTCTGCAGTGTTCCAGAATCACAGGATGCCCTGAGCTGGATGGGACCCACAAGGACCATGGAATTCAACTCCTGGTCGAGCACAGAATAACTCCAACACTCCCACCATGTGCCTGATGCTCCTGAAATTGATGCCATGATCATTTCCCTGGGAAATCTGTTCCAGCTTGGGCAGCATTGACCTGGCAGCTTTGTCTTCATTGAGAAAATAAAAAACTGTATGTAAAAAATAAAAAAAACTGTATGTAAAAATAAAAAACTGTATGTAATAAAAGAACCTATCAAATATATTGTAACTCCTATTGTATAAATTGTAATATATTGTAAATAATCCACAGCATAGAGTTATTTTTTGTGTTCTTCTTGGAGCTCTGAAAATTTCTACAGCCACAGATAATCCTGCTCAGAGGACCTTGGAGAAATAAGCTCAGTCTCTCTGCTCTAAGCAAAATTAACTCTATTTTAAATATAAAGTCCCCTCAAGGATGTCCCTAATTGGCTTGTTCTTATCACAGTCATTCAATTTTTGCAATACAGCATGAAAAGGGTTGGTTTTTCTTTTTTTTTTTTTGCTGTCAGAGAGGAAATGTGACTCATTATGATGAATTATAGATTTGTGCAATTAATTGTCCTCTCAGAAATTCCAGTTTGTGTGACATCACTTTGGTCTATTCATCACATCCTTCCTTGGAGAAGAGCGTGCTGCATCCCAGCCTCTAAGAACCTTCAACTAAAAGGTCATCAATGGGATGAAGGAAATTACAGAAGGATATGAGGGTTTTTCTTCCATTCCAAGTGGGATGAAATGAATATTTTGTGGTTACAACTGTTACAACTTTTAACTTTTCTGGGTTACAACTGTCCTGCTGTCCTGGAGCAGATCTAGTTTTAAAGTCCATCAGGTCACAAATGTCCTTTAAAAACACCAGTAATTCTTTTATTCAGTTCAGGAATTTTGAGTTAGAGTCAATTTTAGCTTTGGTCAGGCAGAGGTCTGTAAGGTTTCTACATGGAGGTGCTCTTGAGGTGTGGGAGAGAAAGGTCTCATCCTTGGTGGGCCATGAGATGGAAAGGGCTCCAGGTCCTGCAGAAAGCTGCCAAACCCCTCTCAGACCCTTTGCCTCTTTGGGAGTGCCCAGGGTTCACCTCCATCAGATTTTCAGTGCCCTTTCTTAGTGTTTTTTTACCATTTATACTTTCAAACAAATCCGACCGTCTCAAAGCCTTTCAAGCAAATTTCCTTTTTCGTTGCTTGAGTCCCTCCTTCCTAAGCTTGAGTATTTATCACAATTAACAATTTTCCCTGTTTACTATAAAATTTGGGTGCTGGTTCCACAATGCCAGGATCAGTTTTGATCAGGAAATATTCAAAAATTTCCTGTCCTGAGCCATAAATTTATAGAAAAACTGAGTCAGAAGAGAGCTGACCCTGAGCAGAAGCTTTCATCAGAATCTGGAGGAAAAGCAGGGATCACCATTCCCTCTTTACAGAAGAAAAGAAGATGCCAAGGGGGTGCTGATTGTCTTTGAACAGAAATTGGAGCTTGTGTGAGCAATTTCAGCCTTGATTAATGAGGCCACCACTCTCCTCACCATTCTCACACCACGTTCTACCTGCACCTCGTGGAAAGTTGCCCTTGCTCCTGAGGGAAATGTCCTTCCTTCCTAAGCTTGAATATTTATCACAATAATCAATTTCCCCTGTTTACTATAAAATTTAAATGCTGTTTCCACAATTCCAGGATTAGTTTTGAAAGTTGCCATTGCCCCTGAGGGAAATGCTCCAAGGATTGGGAACTGGGTTTGGGATTCTCCTCCTTTTCTGGGATGTTCACTCCTGTTTGGTCACCCAGGGCTCTGCTCAGTGGAGACATCCTTGGATCCAGATGTCTCCAGATTCACAGTTTGGAGTCTCTGGTGGGTGCACCAAGGGTGCCAACTTTCCTGCCTGTTGTAACTCCTCCAAGGCATCTCAAAGGTTCTCTGGGTCTCTGTGGTCAGGATGACCCCGAGATGTGTTGGAAAGTCTCTTTTCCCAGCCCAGCAGCTGAAGGAGGAGTCAGGATTCTCCTGTTCTGCTTTTCAAGGCTGTTTATTTGCTGTTATCTCTGACATTCTTTCTTCAACCTGCTGAGATCTGTCTGTCCATGGCACACTGACCGCCTTGGGGTGGTCATATCTTTTTATACTAAAAACTACATGTACTTAATTTACAATAATTTTCCAATACCTTTCACCTATGTTAGACAGTTTGTCTCTACCCTAAACCAATCCAAAAGTGTCACCATCACAGCAGAAGATGGAGGCCAAGAAGAAGAAGAAGGACAAAGCATGCCCAAATCCCTCCATCTTGGCATTCTGAACCCCCATTCTAAAAACTCAAAATTCTACTTATTCACCCTGTGATAATTTCACTATCATTCTACTCAGACTCTTGTGGCTTGTAGCTCCTCACACAAAGCTGGTAATTGTTTCCATGGGTTAAAATCAAAGGCACAGGTGTCTTTGTGCCAAGGTCTCTGAGCCCCCTGCCAGGGTCTCAAGTCCTCCAGGGCAGCCAGAGGAATTTCATGGGTTCCAGCAAAAGGGCTCATTTTGGACAAATCTCATCTTTGTAAAAATCCCATTTTGGACAAATCCATGTGGTTCCAGGCTCTGCGGCCAGTGGGAAAATCATCCTACCTACAGAGGATGCAGAGAATGACAGAATCATAGATGGATCCCAGAGTGGTTTGGGCTGGAAGGGACCTTTGGAGCTCATCTCACCCAAACCCTGCCACGGGCAGAGACACCTCCGATAGATCAGACTGCTCAGGGCTGTCGCAGTCATCTTTTCACTAAAAATCCTTTCTTGGGATTTTTCCCTTCTGAGAAGCTGAGAGGCCTCAGAAACAAAATGTAAACAATGGTTATCTGCTGCTGTGGAATGCAACAGGTGCATCTGTGATTGGTCTCGTGTAGATGTTTGGATTTAGTGACCAGTCATGGCAGAGCTGGCTCTCTCTCTCTGCCCAAGCCAGCTGCTTTTGTTTTCATTCCATTCTATTCTTAGCTAGCCTTCTGAGAGGAAATCTTTCCTTCTATTTCTTTTTAGTATAATCTTAATATAATATATATCATAAAATAATAAATCAACCTTCTGAACATGGAGTCAACATTCTCATCTCTTCTCTCATCCAAGGACCCTTGTGACCACTGTCACACAGGGCCTTCTACAAACTGGAATATTTCCAGGAATGGGACACCCACCAACCTGTTACAGCGTTCCACAACACTCATAATAAAAACCTTCTGTGTTAACCCTAAAATTCCCCTCTCAAGGCACTTCCCTGTCTCCATTAACCATGGAGACATGGTCTCCATGTCTCTATTGACCGTGGAGACAGCTGGGACGAGCAGCTCAGAGGAAAAAGTTAATTTTCAGGGGGCTGAGCTGACTTCTGCCTGCCTGATCCCACCTTCAGGAGCGGCAGCTGGCTGGGTTAGGGCTGCAACCACAAGCGTCTGATTCCTGCCCGTGCTGCAAACCTGCTCTGGGGCATCTGCGTGTCCCTTCTCGCTCCCCGGCCCCGGGGGCACCAACACTTCCTTTGTTGTCTCCCTTTGTGTCTTATTTAGACTCTCGGAGCTCTCTCTCTCCTTTTGGAGCACCTCAGCCCGCAGGACTGGGATCATGGCAGAGCCTCTTGCTGCAGGAGTAAATAATAATAATAACATGCATTAGCTGCTAAGTAGGGGAATTAGGGGTTAGCTTATGTGTAAGCACCGTGCATGCTGTAATGATATCCTCGTGCTTAATGCAACTGGATCCTGCCATTATTAAAGCAGCAGGAGAAGTGATGTTTGATCTACAGGGCTAATTCTAGTTTTTGGAGACATCAAACAGCTGCTTTTCTTTTCTTTTTTTTTTTTTTTTTTGCTCTCCCTTGGCAAATGCGCATGTTATAAGCAAATCTGAAATTACCAGGTTCACAAGTTGAGTTTCATGCAGAGAAATGTTTACTTTGATGCCAGAGGACCTGGCTCATTTCCATTTACAGTAAATGAGGAAGAAAATTGATTTGCAGCAGCAGGAGGGGTGTCAAACCTTTATTGCTGCTCAGGACATGTATGCACTGCTAACCAGGAAGATAATTAACCTAAATTAACCTTCTGCCTTGAGATGAGTCATAGTTTGGGGAGGGGGGAGGTGGGAAGCGGGGGTGGAGAGGGTGTAGGGAGGGGAACAGTGCTCTAGAGCTGTATGGACACGTCCTGTGCATTTCCAAGCAAAAACGATGGGCCCATGCAGCAACTGATTAGATTGAAATGGAAATTCTCGATGGGCACGAAGGGATTAAAAAAACCCCTCAATGTTTAAATTAGGGCCGGACTGTGAATTGCATAAGTTGTGGCTGTAAAGTGGGGCAGAAAAGTGCATTTCTAGGTGCTGCTGAGCCAGGAAATAGCATGTTCATGGCTTGGACCTGCCATTATTTACTGGCCTCATCTGAAGATCTGCAGCTCTTGTCCAAGGGTGGAGGAGATGCCAGGGGTGGGAGTCTCTGCTCCAGAGGGTTTGGATGAGGAGGCTCCCAACTGGATGCCAAGGCAAGACCCATGTTGCTGTTATCCACCTGCCCAGTTAATGAAATCTGAATTTCATTATTAATTCAGAATAAATAACCATGCAACCATTCCAGGCGGTTATGGGGGATGGAGGTGGAAAACTGGCTCTGTTTCAGTTTGTTTAAAGTAAGAACCTAAAATCTGGACCCTTCATTTGGTGATGGTTGAATGTCCTAGATACAGAAAGACCCAGCAGCCAAGTGCTCCATTTCCTAAGAAATCAATCCCCAAACCTGACCATGGAACAGCTTTTGGGCATCTTGGAGGCCTTCTCCAACAACAATGATTCCATTATGATGGAATGGAATCATTGATGTTGGAAAAGCCCTTCAAGACGCCCAAAAGCTCTTCCATGGTCACTCCAACTTCCTCCAGGGTGAGCAGCAGTGGGGCTGAAATCTCCTTTATGTGGGTCTAGGTCCTGAACATCATTTGGGTCAGGGAACAGCTGAGTTTCTGCTTCTCCCTTCCTCCACCACAGAATCAGTAACACCTCCAAAATCATCGAGTCCCAACATGAACCCAAAGCCAGCACCAACCCATGTCCCCAAGTGCCACATCCAGCTGGATGTGACTCAAACCTCTCCATGGATGGTGACCCAACCACTTCCCTAAAAAAACAGGAAAATTCAGAAAAAAACAAAGCTGGATGTCTTTTATTCTTTTATTTTGGGTTTTGGGTTTTTTGGAGGTTTGTTTTTAGTTTTTTGTTTGGTTTTTTTTTAATGGACCCTAAGGATTTCAGGTGCCCAAATGCCTTTGACATAAAAACAGACCTTTAAAAACACCAGTAATTCTTCTATTCAGTTCAGGTATTTTGAGATCAATTTTAATTTTAATTCCCTCTCTCTGCTCATGGGTCAGGCAGAACTCTGTAAGAATCCTGCCTGGAGGCACTCTTGAGGTGTGGGAGAGAAGATCTCATCCTTGGTGGGACACAAGCTTCCATGGGAACAGTTCTGGATCTGTGCCCACAGCTCTACATACTCCTCACATCCCCCAAATCATTCTACAAAACTCCAAATCACCCTACAAAACTCCAAATCACCCACACAGCCCCCAAATCACCCTACAAACCTCCAAATGGTGGAGATAATCCAGGTGTGGGGATGCAGACACTGCCTGGTGGTGAGGAACAGGTCAACACCTCAATATCATCGCCAGCCAAGCCTCCACTTCTTCTCTGTCTGAAGAGGAGAAGTTTTCAGTGACCCAACACAGTTTTGGTCCATTTGTGGGACAATTTATGATGATTTAAACAAAAGGCTCTTTGGGAATTGGGGGAACATCTCAAAAAGTCAAACCTTGAGGTTTTTTTCACTAGGTGTTTCTTGCCTTTAAAGAAAATCAAATATCAAGTAATTGAAATAATCCAAATCTTCATAGCAGCACAAAATGGGCCATTCCACAGCATTCCACTCATCTCCAGGCAAAACGGTTTTGACGTTTTTTGGTTCTCTGAATAATTTGGGAACCCAGTGAAGCAAAAAAGCAGCAATTGTGGGCACCACCCTCCACCTGGCCAGCACAAACACCAAGGGCTGGGAAACCTGATGTGGGAGAAAATTTATCCTGCACCTCTGGTGCATCCCAATGTGCTGGCTCTCAGCAGGGATTTTGGGATTTTAAACCCCACAGGACACCCCTCGTTTCCCACATTAAATTTTTAAGCTAAATTTTGGCTAAATCCAGCAACAATTTAGCAGTCCTGTGGACAGAAATCCCTCCATATCCTGGTGAATCCATGCAGGAAAAGCGCTGCAGCCCAAAGCGGGGTCTCCCCTCCTCCGGAGACAAACAGCATTTTCCTTTTGAAGTCTGGATGTCTGCTCCTGGGCCAATAAAGCGCCTCATTTTCCCAGCAAGAAGGTAAAGGTGGTGAAAGGTGTCACAAGCACCTCCTTGTGAAGTGCAATTAGCAGCTGGGTGCAGGGGGGAAGTGCTGGCACCACAAGGGGAGGCGGTGGCTGTGTCACCTCGGTGGCTGTGTCACCTCGCTTGGGATGGGCCAGATGGGCCAGGCAGGAGCCCAAACACCAGCCCTGGAGCCAGTCTGGCCCACTGGAGCCCTCTGGGGAGGCTGAAGAGGTTTCCTTGCTCCATATCCCATCCTGCCGGTGATGCTTGCGGAGGGTTGGATGAGCAGCAGGGAGATGGAGCTGCTGGTGGAGCTCAAAGCAGATATTTGGTGTGACACAGAAAACAGGACCAGGGTAATCTTCTGTGGCTCTGTCGGATGTAAAAATTGGCCATATAACCACCTCCAAACCAATTTACAGTAAAATGCATCCTTCACAGACAGTAAGGGCTGTTGGTCCTTCTTGACCCCTCTGTTCTCTCCAAAAGAGGGAAACAGCTCAGAGTCACAAATTGGGAGGAAACAGGACAGAGGGGGAAAATGTGGCTGCTGTGAGAAAAATGACATGGAAATGTAACTCTGGTAAAGATATTCCAGGCAATTTTCCAAGATAGCAATGCTTCTCTGAAGAAAACAGGGAGTGAGAGGAAAATGGAAGAGTAACGAAACTCCGTAATGTAGTTCCTGGTGTCCAATGCTGTCACTGTGAGATTTTATGAAAAATCCCTTCACCAGGACTTTTTCTCCTGGGAAGCTTCAGCTTCTCCCTGTTTTGCTGCTTAGGAATGTGATTTGGAGAATTGTTTATCCAAACATGTGAATTGTTTTTAGTTAATGGTCAATCACAGCCCAGCTGTGTCAGACTCTGAGTCTGTCACAGGTTTTTATTATTCATTCTTGTTTAGCCTTCTGATGTATCCTTTCTCTTTCTTTAGTATAGTTTTAGCACATAATGTAATGTAATGTAATATATAATATAATATAATATAATATAATATAATATAATATAATATAATATAATATAATATAATATAATATAATATAATATAATATAATATAATATAATATATAATATATAATAATATAATATCAGCCTTCTGAGAACATGGAGTCAAATTGTCATCTCTGACCTCATCCTGGGGACCTCACAACACCACATAATGCTCCAAAAATGATTCCCACAAAGTTCTCACTAAAGATGGTGGCAGTTTTGGTGCAGGCTTGGTGACAGACCCTAAGTGACACAATCTGCTGGGGCTGCTGCTGTTGAATTAAATGAAATCAGTATTAAATGAAATCAGTCTCAAGGAAACAGGAGAACCCAAGGACACCCCTAGGGTCAAACCATAATCACACCTTTAAACCCAAACCCAGCTCACTGCACCCAGCACCATCACATCTATACAATAACCCTCACCCCAGGCTGCCAGCTGGGGAGAAAATGTCCAAATTTGGGGCTCAAGTGGATCAAACATTCAAGAAATCAGAGGTTTGCACATGTGCTTTTATCAGCAGGCAGCTCACTTGTACAAACACATCCAGTCCAAGGGCAAGGCGAGCCCTCTCCAATATTAAGCCACTAAAAGACAGGGGAATGGGTTAAGGACTGGCTAGCAGCCAATGAGGTTTGCAAAGCAGTGGAATCTAATAAAAATAATTGAAATATTTAAAGGCAGTTGCTTCACTTTATAAAGAAGCACCTGCAATGATTACCCAAAACATTTGCAGGTGGAAAAAGGGCTGAGCAGGTCATTGGTGTTAATCTCATTTATGCTCAGAGGGCAAATTAGGCATTGTAATTGTCAGGAACCATTGGAGCTGTTTCAATACTGGGATGAGTCTGATAATGAGGGATGATTCCTTTAGATCACCTTCAGTGTGTAACAGAGCAAAGCCAAGGCTTGGGTCTATTAAAAACCTGACATCAAGGTGAAAGGGGCTCTCTGCAAGGTGTCATTTACCTGGGGAAGAGGTTTTACAGCAACTTCTGTGAGCCAGAGAGAAGCTGGATCAGAGGATCCATGTTCACCCCTGAAAGAATTTTCTACCAAGGTGGTTGATGTAGAAACCAAGAAAGAAAGAAGGATAAATAAAAGAAATCTGCAACTACCTGTTCCAATGGGCATTTTGTCTCTCATGACCAATGAGTGAAGTACAAAGTTATGAGTTTTGTAGGAATGTATAAAAGCATGCATGCTGTAATAAAAACTGTTTGAAGCCTTCTGAAAATGGAGTGTGTTGCTTTGTGCTGTCTCCATCTCAACTACAACCTTGACCTGCGTCAGCCTGGAGAAAGTCTGGGGAAACTTCGTGTCCCGTTCTGGAAAAACAGAGACAAATTCACCTAAAATCTCTCCAGCCAACCCAGCTGATACAGCTCAGTGCATCTCCACTGACTCTGTAGGAAGCTAAAATCCCATCCCAGCACTTGGCCCTTTGGATTTTGGTTTGGGTGCTGATCCAGAGCTGATCCAGTGCCTGGGTCCTGGAGCTCAAAGGGGTCACTTCAAAGAACAAACAAAAGGTAGACAGACATGCACAGGGAAGGGGATTTTTACCTCCACATCTTTTTATCCAAATGGAGCCACACGAGCAGCCAGGCCCCAGCCATGGCATCAGCCTGTCCCCAAACATTTTGGAAGCAGAATCACCTCTTCTCTTTTAAAATAGGTGTATTTCAGCACACACCCCACCTCACTCTCCTGTGTTCCCAGTTGGATATAGCCATCCCTCTAGACCTGACATGAAATCCACTAATTTCCATGGAAAGGCTCTTCATTTCCTATAAAATTTACTCCAAGCACTATTAAAATTCAATCCAAGAGTTGGCAAGTAGGAGGGGTGACCCTCTGCTTGTGGCACCAGGCAACTTCTTGGCATCAAAACCCAAATGCACTGAAGAGCCTGGGGCACAGAAAATGGTGAGCCCAATTTGTGCCATCCCAGGGCCAAAATCACTTAGGAAGTAAAACATGGAAGAGGACAGGCAAATGTTGTTTGATGCCTTGCTACCATTTTTTAAAAATCCTCTTCTACAGATGGTGCCTTTGGTGTTTTCCATCCCAGGAGAAAGATGACTGGAGGGGAATATTCCTTCACCTGAGGAGCACTTCAGCCTTTATAGAGGATTCACAAATTTAGAAAAGACTTTTCACACAGAAGCTGGAGAAGACACCGTACAAACACCATAAGTAAACACAAAATAAAACCCTCTGGGTTTTTCTGATCCTCACAGACTCCTCAGAGGGACCATGGAGATCTGGATAGCACCATCAGTACAACCAGATCCTGAACCTCGTCCTTAATTCTGGCTCTGAAGGTCTGAAAATCCTCAGAGGGGAAAATTGTCCTGCAGGAGGCGCAATAACGTGAATTCCAGAGTATTTTAATAATTTTGGCCCCAAAACGTAGAGATTTGTCCCAGTTCTGGCAGTGGCTGACCGATGAGCTCTGCTGAAGAAGCTCATCACAGCATCACCATCATCACCATCATCCGGGATACAATTCCTTTCCAAGGAAGAGGTGTCCAAATCCTTCAGGTCCTTAAAGATTTTGTGCTGTTGCTCATCACTTTAACAAATTAGTCAAGAAAGGCTTCAAAGGTGGTTTAACCTCAATTTAAGGGGCTAAAACGTTTGCCAGGAAGCTTCCCAGATTATTGGGGTGAGTGGAAAAGTTGGATTCACCTTTTCCTTTGAGGATTTGAGCCTTGGTGCCCACGGGTGATGGACGGACGGCTAAGCCAGGTATTTAACCAGATTTTGTGTGTAGGCATCAACCTTTTCCAGAGATCTGTAAATTCCTTCCTAAAGCAAATATCTAAAATTAAGCAGATGACTCAGTAGATCAGCTGGGGCTAGAAATAATCAGCTTTCAACTTGGAGTGGAATTAATCTGTTAATTAATGAGATAAACTCCTTAAATCACAGAATCACAGAACAGTTTGGGTTGGAAGGGACTTTAAAGATCATCCAATTCCAATACCTGCCATGGCAGGGACATCTTCCACTGTCCCAGGGTGATCCAAGCCCTGTCTAACCTGGAATTGGACACTTCCAGGGATTCAGGGCAGCCACAGCTGCTCTGGACACTCTGCCAGGGCATCCCCACCCTCACAGAGAAGAATTTCCTCCAATATCCCATCTAAACCTCTTTTTTTTCAGCTTGAAGCCATTCCCCTTGATTCTCTCACTGCACACCCTTGTATAACCAATTCTGTCCTTTTATTCCTGTGACAAATTTTGGATTGGTATTTAAAACTTGCCCCTGAAATCACCTGGAGGAGCTGACCTTGTATAATGCCAGGAATCACAAGATCCTTTGTGTTGTTACCCACCCGTTTTAGGAGTCTAAAAGTTTAAATTTTTATTCTTGAACCTTACAGCTCAGAGTCTGGAATTGCCCCAAAAATTGGCATCATGTGAGGTTGGATTTGTAAAGAGGAGAGGAGAGGAGAGGAGAGGAGAGGAGAGGAGAGGAGAGGAGAGGAGAGGAGAGGAGAGGAGAGGAGAGGAGAGGAGAGGAGAGGAGAGGAGAGGAGAGGAGAGGAGAGGAGAGGAGAGGAGAGGAGAGGAGAGGAGAGGAGAGGAGAGGAGAGGAGAGGAGAGGAGAGGAGAGGAGAGGAGAGGAGAGGAGAGGAGAGGAGAGGAGAGGAGAGGAGAGGAGAGGAGAGGAGAGGAGAGGAGAGGAGAGGAGAGGGACGGGTCCAGCTGCTGCAGGGAATTTTGCATCTCAATATTTTCCCTCGTGGCAGGACACAGCAAGAGAGAAGCCTGCTTGTTCCCAGGAGACACTTGCCTAATTGCACAGAGTCAGCAAGTTCAGGCCTTTGGAATAGTTTTGGATAACATCCCATGCCTCTCACCTTGCACAACCATGCCCAGTACCCTCCAAAGCCTGCTGAAGCCTTCTGCAGCACCAAGGGCTGTTGGAGCAGGTTCACAAACCCGAGCACAAACCATTAAGAGAAAATCCTACCAATATCAGCACTCTCCTCTCACTTACACCTACTTTGCATTTTAAATGCCAGTAAATGACTGCCCAAGGGAGCAGAGAATCAGACCCATCAATGTGGGTATATTTCAGCAACCCAGACCCCAGGAATTTTGGAAGTGCACCAGCATTAAGCATTATTAATGCCTATTGAAAAATAGCTGGAAATCTCCCCAGCATTGTTAAAGAATCATTTAATTATTATTAACTGAGTCACGGAGGGCAGGCAGGCAAGTTTATGAAACCCATGCACTGAGTAACTGTGGACTCTGGAGGATGAGCTGGCTCCAGTGCCAAGGTTTGTAATTAAACTGCGGCCCAGGTGCTGATGCATTCAGCAAGTGCCCTCTGCTGGACTCCCATCCCAGCCAGGATCCTCCACATCCATCCCTCACCCTTCTCCTCTGCAGGGATGGCTGCACCAGGCACCCTCCTGTCAGAACTCAGCACATCCCTCCGCGTGTCCAGAGTTGCCAAGGACCTCACTGAGGGGCTCGGAGACCCTGGCATGCAGCCCAGAACACCTGGGGATTTGATTGTGACCCTTGGAGCGATTTACCAGCTTTGTATGAGGGCATGAAAGTCACACAGGTTTGAATGGTGTAATAAAAAAATGATCACAGGGCGAAAATGTAGATTTTAGGATTTTTGGTATGGGGGTTATGGGGACAAGATGGAGGAACCTGGGCGTGTCCAGCCTTTCTTCTTCTTCTTCTTCTTCTCCATTTTCCGCAGTGATGTTGGCACTTTGGGATTGGTTTAGAGTACAAGTGCACTGTCTAACATAGGTGATGGGTATTGGGAATTAAGTGTAAATATGTTATACGTAGTTTGTAGTATAAAAGGACAACACAGAGTGCCTGTGGCTGCCCTGCTGAGCAGATCTCGGCTGGGCAGAAAGAAAATGTTATAGATGAGAATTAATAAACAACCTCAAGACCGAAAAGTGAAGAGTCCAGACTCATTCTTCAGTTGTGCGGGCCGAAGCAGAGACACCCTGCACATCTGGGGCAGCAATGATCAGCCAAAAACCCAAGACCCTCCCAGCCTGAATTCTAGCCCTCTGTCCTTTTGCCAGCAGCCACCTCCCATTAGTTTTCTTAGCAAGAGCAATTATTCAGAGGGGAAAATAAACCCCAAACCCAAACCAACAATGTGAAGTTACACCCCCCTATCACCACAACTTGGTTGGGCTTGAAATGGGGAGTTCATCACCCTTTCCCACCCCATTCCCAGCAGGGACTGGGAAATGTCCATCCTCACTGGTTTCTCCTCGATGACTAAAGCAGGTGGGGCTCACAAGGTGAGCAGATATGATGTGAGAGTGCAATTAAACAGCAGAGCTTTCACCACCCAGCTCCCAGGGCCTCATTTAGCTAATTAAGAAAGCTGTGCTTTCATCCCCCTGAGGTGTTTCCAGCTCCCTCAAGAGCACTGCCAAGGTCAGCTTTGCTGCTGACCATTCTCAATTGTCCGTGCTGACCATTCACAATTCCCAGTGCCAAGCCACAAAAGCTTGGATTAAGGAGTGTCAGCCTTCCCTAACTGGGGCACATAACAGTCCTAGGCCTCTAACTGGTCACCAGGAGTCCAGCACTCTGCACACTGCCAAGTGAGCCCATATTTTATGGAAAAATTCCCATTTTCCATGCCCACGGCCAGGTTTGGCTGCCAGGTACTCAAGGCAGGAACGGTCTCTCGGTGCAGGACCCAGCACTGCAAGGCCTCTAGGCATGCTTATAATGCAAACAGAGAGATTAGATCGAGTCTGGCCTCTCTCTCAACGCTGTAGGCAGCAGAAGAGTGGAGTGTTTGCCTCTTATCTGGAGTCTTGGGGGATTGGCCCAACATATTGACATAAACTCCTGCCAATGTCAGTTTACACTGAGGAGAACGGGTTATAAAATGTGCTGGCTCGGGAGCAAGATCAGAGTCCTGGTGAGGCATCCCCTCTGCAGAGCCCAGAACCTCCCACAGAGAGAAGGGACCATCCCAGACACTCAGCTTTGGGCCCCAAATGTGTGGGGGGCTGAAACTCAGCAAGGCTCCAAGGGCCAAGAGTGTGGGACGTGTCCTTAGTGGGTTCAGGGTCCTCCAGAGCTGTTCAGAGACATGCAGAAAGCAATTCATTGCAGTCTTGTGGAGAATTCAACAGTTAGAGGAGAAAAAGGCAAATTTTGAAGCGATCTCAAATGAAAAAATCTGGTTTCACATCAAGAATTGCTGTAACAAAATGAAAGTGCAAGAAAGACTTCAGCGAGTCAGAGCAGCAGTCAGGGTAGCTCAGGAGCCTTTGTGGGACCCCAGAAACAAGAGATGCTGTCCAGGGCAGGCCACTTTCTGCAGTCATTGCCCTCATGTTCTCCCAGCAGCACCTCCATCTCACAGGGGTGCTGGAGAGATGCACTTTGTGCACCTCTGTCACAGACATCTTTTATGGAAAATCCTTTCCTTAGGATTTTTCCTCCTGAGAAGCTGGGAGGCCTCAGGAACAAAATCATGTAACAATGATTATCTGCTGTGGGATGCAACAGGTGCATCTGTGATGGGTCTCACATGGTTGTTTCTAATTAACGGCCAATCACAGTCAGCTGGCTCGGACAGAGAGCCGAGCCACAAACCTTTGTTATCATTCCTTCCTATTCTATTCTTAGCCAGCCTACTGATGAAATCATTTCTTCTATTCTTTTAGTATTGTTTTAATGTAATTTATATCATAAAAATAATAAATCAGCCTTCTGAAACATGGAGTCAGATCCTTGTCCCCTCATCCTGAGATCCCTGTGAACACGGTCACACACCTCCATCTCACAGGGATGCTGGACAGATGCATTTTGTGCACCTCCATCTCACAGAGATGCACTTTGTGCACCTCCATCTCACAGGGATGTCTCTCTGCTGCTTCTCCATCCATGGCTGAGCCTGGTGTCCACGAATTTTTGACCCTGATGATGTCTCAACAACCTTCTGTGGCAACAGATTCCAGGAGTTCACCAGTGGCTTTTTCATGCTTAAGAATTAAAATTCGTGGAATCAATAAAGCTGGAAAAGACCTCTGATGCCATAGAGTCCAATTGACTCCATGTCCAGCAAACCAAGAGCCTCATTCCCAGACCCACACCCACGTGCTGGGTGTTTCCAGGGGTTTTGGGTGTCAGGGCCCCATGATTTTGTCTCAGAATCATGGAATACTCACAGTGGGAAGGGACCCACAGGGGTTGTCAAGTCCAGCTCCACACAAGACCACCCAACAACCCCACCCTGTGCATTCTCATTCTCCAAATGCTCCTGGACCTCTGGCAGCCTTGGGAATGTGCCCATTCCCTGGGGAACCTGGGAAGTGCCCAACCACCCTCAGAGGGAGGAATTTTCTCCTGACCATGGCTTCCAAGGGAGCAGGAGTCCCCCAAGCCCTGTGAGGAACCCAGCTGAGCCTCTTGGGAGAGATCCCAGTGCTCACAGGCCTTTCTTTATTGCTGTCATCATTAGGAAGTCTCAGGCACAAGCTTAAAAGCTGAGGGCATCTAAAAGTGGGTGCCCAAGTCTGGTGCTCAAACCTACCTGGAAACATATTTAAATTAGAGGAGAGATTATTGAAATTTAGCCAAATTTGAACATTTTGTTTTTCAGATGCTGTTTTTTGTTTAAAAACAGGAAAGATTAACCAAAGAATAGGCTTAGAGCATAATTCAGACTCCATGTCTCCTCCAACCACCTGCTCCAAACAAGGCCAGCTGTGAAGTCAGACCAGGCTGCTTTAAGGAGCAAAACACAAAATCTGGAAGCAGAAAATTCCAAACCAAGGTCCAGAGCTAAGAAGCAACGTGGTTTTGAAGCATGGCTTGATTGCCAAGGTCCCTGGCAAGAATTTGGAAAGGGAAAGCTGTGGATGAACACACAAGAGCAACACCTAACGGTCCACAACCACAATGACAATGGTCCAGAGGTGGAAAGGAAGGGATCAGCAAATCTTCACAACCACACAAGAAGGAAGAGCAGGTCAGGGGTTAACAGTAATTAATGACAACCAGGATTCAGTGAAGAGCAAGACAACCTTGTCCTCCAGCCCCTTTGTGCTCAGTGAGGGACACTGGAAACACACAGGTGGATGCTGAGTGGTGTAAATTGGACCAGAGAAACACCTTTTACATTTCAAATTAAGGATGGTAAGGACTGATCCGTCACAGGTTGTGTCCCAGGGAGAGGAATTCCCTGCAACCCTCATCTGGCAACAAAGGAGGAAAAGATCCAAGTGGTCAAACAGCAGCAGCTTCAACAGGAGAGGCTTCACATGAGTCAATATGTGAACTATTCAAGAGTGTTTCTGCTTGCTGATTTAAAATCTACAGCCCTTATCAACAAGGAGAGGGACCACAGGGGCTTTTCTTCAAGGCAGATTAAGAAGGAAAGTAAAAGTAGGTATTTAAGATAAGAAATAAAACAAGCGAGCTGTTGTATTAAAATAAAGCCAGGATAATGTATGGAGTCAAAAAAACATTTTTGTCCTAGCTAGAGCTCAGGAGTGGGGAAAATCAATAAGGGAAATAAAGGACTTGAAGAAATATTTATAGTCAGCAGAGTCAAGGTTGAAGAGAAGGCACTTTTCTTGTGCAAGCAACAAAGAAACCCTGACGAGAGCATTAATTTGTTACTCCAGGGGAATGGTGGAACCATGGATAATAACCAAGAAAAGCCCTGGGTATTCAATAAAGACCTCAGCTCTGCATGTTGAGAAAAAGCTGCACAAGCTACTTCTACCACACACTGCTGATGATCACACTTAGGGCTCTAACCATAAGCAAGGAGATGGTAATCAGCATCTCCCACAGCTAGCCATTAATAAATCTGCAGATTCAGATCGTTTACATCCAACAGGTTTTAAAGAGCTGGCCAAGAAGGCATTGGAGCCTGTTCAAAAAGTCTTTGAACCCCAGGGAAGTTCTAGAGGACCAGGAGAAAATGAGTGTTTTGTCGGTGTTTTAAAAGAGGACAACACGGGTTCTAGAGTGCCAGCCTGCCATTAATCCCAGCAAAAAAAAACAATAATAGAATAGCTCATATGAGATTTGTTTATTATGGAATCAAAGGAAGGTAATATAATTGCTGCCAATCAACTTGGGTTTATGAAAAATAGATCTTGTCAAATTAATTTGATGTATTTTGTGATAACAGCACCAGCGTGGTTAATAAGGGGAAGAGTGCTGATGTAATTTTACTTGGATTTTTCCTCAAGGCAACTGCCTGGGTACTGCATGATATTTTGATTAAGAAGCTGGAGTCCCAAGCATGGCACACATTAAAGGGATTAAAAAGCAGCTAACGTAGGTCTCGGAGCGTTCCTCTAAACAAGGGATCCCTGCCAGATGGGTGTGTCCCAGCCAGGTCCCACAGGGAACCGTTCTGTTTTAACACTTTCTCCACGTCCTGGGAGAAAAAAAAAATTAATAAAATTTTAAAATTGCTGATGACAACACAAGGTTTACTGGATCAGCAGGTAAGGAAGAGGTTGAGGTCAATGGGGTGGAGGAGAAGGAGTCCCTTGTTCAGGGGGGTGAAGGCAGGTGAGGGCCAGATGTAAAGGCAGATGTGCTGAGGAGAAGAACGGGGCTGTGTCCCCCTCCTGGGAAGGAGCAATGAAAGAGAGATTTGGGCATCACAGCAGGCAGCCACAGGAGGAGAGGCTGAGGGTGCTCGGGTTGTTCACTGAGGTCAGACCCTACTGGGAGCTGCAGCTCATCCAGAGGGGCAATGGAGAGGGGCTGGGAACACAAACCCTGTGAGGAACCCCTGAGGGAGCTGGGGGTGCTCAGCCTGGAGAAAAGGAGACTCAGGGCTGCCCCCATCACTCTCTGCAGCTCCTGAAAGGTGCCTGTGCTCAGCTGGGGCTGGGCTCTGTCTGCAGCAGCACTGACACAGCCAGAGCACACAGCCTCGAGCTGCACCAAGGGAAATACAGGTTGGTGTGCAAACCCAGGGCACTGGGAATATTTCCCTGTCTGCTCTGGGGTGCCCTGACCCCCAGGGCAGCACTGACTCTGACCCTCATCCATGGAGAAAGTTTCCCAGACTCCAAGATAGACTGGAATCCACAAAAGTGTGCAACAGATTATAGAGAGCAGTGTAGGTGTGTCACTGGGTGAGGAATTGAGGTTTTGGGGTTTTTAGTGTGTTGTGGATGGCAGCAAGATGGAGGGCACAGGATGTCATCCTGGGTTTCTTCTTCATGCTTCTTCTTCCTCCTTCTCCATGGGTTTGGGTGGCATTTTGTGATTGGGCAGAAAAGTGCCCATTGCAGCTCTGTGGGATCAGTTATTGGGTTAAAAGGGAAAATAATCCAGGTGTCAGCTCTTAATGGGATAGTTTAGTCTGAGAAGGACTTGGAACAAGAGATTGTTGCCATTTTGTGCCTTCTGATGAAAAGCTGCTGAACTCCCAGCAGTGAGACTGTTTACTGATAGGAAATAATAAACACCTGAGTCTGAACATGAACTGCTGTCTCAAGTGCCTTCAGTCCAGACCCAGAGAAACCAACAGCTGGAACCACCACAGGTTGGATATCAGGAAAAGCTTTTTACAGAGAGTGATAAAGTTCTGGAATGGCTGCCTGGGGAGGTGGTGCAGTCCCCATCCCTGGGTGT